>NC_090241.1:7710000-7905000 GCF_024489055.1 Chanodichthys erythropterus | reverse complement strand
TTGTGAAATTTTTCACAATTTAAAATAACTGTTTTCTATTTTAAAAAAATGTAGTAAAAATACATTTATTCCCGTGATCAAAGCTGAATTTTGAGCATCATTACTCCAGTCTTCAGTGCCACATGATCCTTCAGAAATCATTCTAATATGCTGATTTAGTGCTCAAGAAACATTTATCATCATTATCAATGTGATTTTGTTTCCTGTGTTTTGTTTCTATTCATCAGCTCTGCCTGTAGTCCTTCTGTCAGCGTCAACACCCCGAGTTCTCTCCGGACCGGTCCCAGTACTCCAGTCACACCCTGCAGGTTGAGTCTGGGTGATTCTTTCCCGGTTCGCCGCCCAGCAGCACCCCCTGGTGGGCTCGCCAAGCTCCTGCTGGAGAAAGGCATCTCTGCTCAGGGTCCCGCTGCTGTGGCGGCACCTAAGAAGCCTCTTTCTCTACGTCTTCTTCCCAGCACTCCTCCAAACTCCCCCTCCCATTCCCCGTGCCCCTCCCCTGTGCCCTTCGACTCCCGATCCACCTCTTCAGACAACTTCCTGGCATCCCGTCCCGCTGAGCTCTTCCTCCAAGACGTTTATGGGCTGAAACTCGGTCGTGCCTCCCGACCCGATCTCCTCAGCCCTGAATCCCCTCATGGGCAGTCAACCAAACCAGACTGCCACGGCGTCAAGCTCGTGGAGCATCTTCGCAAGCTAGGCTTGGATAAAAAAGTGCTCCAGGGGTCGGATGCCGATGGTGCCCATCCACAGGAATCTGCCACCTTCCTTGCAACAGGAGGCGGCAGCTTATTGGACGGGCTCAGGCGAAATCAAAGTCTGCCTGTTATGGTTGGCCGCCGTAGTGCATCCGTCTCCAGTCCGTCCTTTCCAGTCCCGCCCCCTCACCCTACTTCCTTGGCCCTTCCCACTCCACCATGGGGGAACCTAAACGAACCACGCCGCACACGTAGACACGCCTCCCTATCTCATGCCCCACCCCACCTGCATAATTCATAAGGATGTGGGTGTGGTCTCAGACCAATAGGAGAGTTGATGCCATCAAAACCATCTGTTCCCCTTCCTGCCACCCGTAAACAGTCAAAAAGAAGCTGAAAGACATTTAAGGTTGTTTTTAAAGCACAAAAATAAATGAAGGGAAAGTGTCTTGTAGCCGTGTTTATGTTAAAATGAAGATTTTAAAGGCCTTATCATAGCACTCAAGAGGAAATACAGACTTCTAATACTATTTTTTTCCCTTGAATTTCCTCTTTTTTTCCTTTTATTGTTCATCTTTGCCCTTTTATCCTTATTTACTCTCATTAACATTTCATTGCACTTATTTTCTGTCCATTAACTCATGAGGCTGTGGAGTTGTGAGGTGGCGAATAGAGCAGGAAGGAATATGTATGTGTAGAAGGATGTTGAATGGAAGGAAGGAAGTTTAAAAGAATGCTATAAAGTACTGGGAATATGAAGGTTTTTGTAGGTTTATTTAGAATTTTCTGTCACTTTGATTCATCCTAGTGAATCATATAAAAGAGATTGAGGTGATGAACACAAACAAGAATGGAATATGGAAGTCAAATTAATGGTTGCATCTCCACAGCCTCATTTTAGGAGTTTGTCTTGATTCATTCAGCAGTTCCTGAGAGTTTCTGGCCAGTCAATCCTGCGTTACAGATAGCTGAAGCCTCTTAGACATTTAGTAGAACATCTACCTGCCTGTATTTTTGCATCATTTCAGGTGTAGGTGAAAGGTCTAACCAAGATTTTGCTTCCCTCAGCATTATAGTGTATATGGACATAAGCTTCTCTTATTACTTTGCACTGAATTAATTGGTTATTGGGGAAGTTTGTCACAAAAGAGCACATCTGGATTGCTCAGGACATATTTGAGTTTTGTACAGGCATTGTTCTGCCCTGCTTTGCTAACCCTATTCTAAACGGTGTATTATTTAAAATAATATTCAGGGACTGGGTATTTAAGCGAAAGGAGTTATCTGTTCATATGTACACTTGGAAAGCATCACTGCAGATTATACTCTGTAGTGGGTTAATTTTGGCTTAAGATGAAAATGCGACCTCTACAAGAATTATTCTTGGACTAGGATAAATTTGTATTGTCATATTCTATTGTCATTTGGTTTTTGCGTTTACATCCCTTAAATATAAAATATGGAAATTTTATTTTTAGCGAATACAGAAACCTTTCTAAAGTAGCCCTAGAGATGTCTACCACATGGTCTTGACACTTTGCCCATGACCTTTGACTCCTGAATGAATTCCAATTGTGCTTCCTTGTCATCCTCACTTCTTTTCTCATTTATGCACTTTTCATTTTAACATATTAGAATTGTGTTTTTAGTAAATAGGCATTACATGTGTTATCTAACAATAAGGTAAAATTATAGTGTGTTAGTATATTTATCCTGAGAGATGGCTAATATGATTTACTAACCATTCAGTTAGGAATGAGGTTAATATATTTCATATTTTTGGTGGAGTTTGAGAAGGGACTCAAGATTCAAAGGCCTTTTGGGTTTAAACCAAAATTATTTGTCCTGAATTGTCATTTTTATAAGCTAAAACTTGTGTTTTTGTGTTTGTGGTAAACTGACTGTTTGTGCTTTGTAGTAAACACAATGACAGCACAGGGAAAACCATCAGTTTGCTTCAGAAACTCTTACAGGTGAGCCATTTTTCAGCCATGCCAGTGAACAATAACTAAATGTGATTCAAACTAAAATTAAGTTTCGGATCACATCATACAACTTCTTAAGACTAATACCAGCATGCTTGCTGCATATAGACATCACTAGCTTTATCTCTAATCCGAGCTGAAGTGTATGGTACTAAACGCATGATTTGATTTTAAGTATCAAAAGTGTCCTTATTTACATCCTGCTGTTGACGTCAAGCTCTCTGCTGCCATTCAGGTCAAAGGTTAATGCTTGAAGATGTTGTGACATCAAGCACCAAGTGATTTCTTTTGTGCTGTTTACCTAGTAACCACAGCCTTGGTGTGTTTTCCTATGTGTTTAGCTGTCAGAACCCTGTATCAGCATCATTATGTTGGGTTTTTTTTATAATAAAACAAGCAAAATCAACTTTGGTGTCCCTGATATTTCATCCTAAGGAGTTTGATAACTGTACACAGAAGCTAAAAATCTGCTTTTTATTAATGTACATTTTATGTTTACAACATTTTAAGTACATAGTAGTGACCATATGATTAATTTCCCTTGTTAAATTATGCATAAATTACATTAGATTGAATTCATGTGTATATTAATAATTTATATTGGTAATTATTTGTCATAAACATACAAACGGTGGGAAAATACATCCAAAAGAACCTGTTTTGTACCATTTTTGCATTTTGACATTTTTGACAATCAAGCAAAGTTAATTCTAATTAGAATAATGCAAAAAAAATCTTATTACTGTGATGTGAATTAAATATTTTTATTATTGCAGATTTAAAATTAAGTGACGTGTCGAAATCCTCTTGGGCAGCGCGCCAACATATGGCATGGTTGTGATTCAGGCATCTTTCCCGATCCCGTCCCCCTTTCTCTCTCTCTCCCATTCACTTTCTGTCAAAAATCTACACTGTCCTAGCAAATAAAAGGCAAAAAACGGCATATGTTTTGTACAACTTTTGCATTGTGACATTTATTTTTATGACAGTTAAAATTATGTACCAATTCTAATTACCATAAGGCAAAAAAAAATTAATACAATATTTTATTAACATTAAAGTAATATGATTTTTTTTATTATTGCAGATTTAAAAATTGTATAGACAGTATGATTATCATTGATGTATTGCAGAAATGAAAATTAATTGTATAATGAGAATTACAAACAAAAACTGAACTAGAAGCATTATGGTAATGTGAATTTGGAGGTGAAATGTGCTTAATTTTAATGAAAAATAACTGTCTTACCAATAGACTTAGGGTTAGTTCACCCAAAAATGAATATTCTGCCATTTAATTACTCACCCTCATGTTTTTCGGAACACAAATTAAGATATTTTTGATGAAATCTGAGAGGGTTTTTTTTTTAAGACAAAAAGTATTCTCAACGCTTCATACAATTAAGGTTGAACCACTGTAGTCACATGGACCATTTTAACAATGTATTTAGTACCTTTCTGGACCTTGAAAGTGGTGGTTAAATTGCTATCTATGAGGGGATTTAAAAAAAAAAAAAAAAAAAAGCTCAGATTTCATCAGAAATATCTTAATTTGTGTTCCAAAGATGAACAAAGGTTTTACGGGTGTGGAACGACATGGGGGTGAGTAATTAATGGCTGAACTTTCATTTTTGAGTGAACTAACCCTTTAAATTTCTTTATGCAATTTTTTTTTTCTTTTGATTTTGCGGTGAAATATGAACTGGATATGTTTTTTGTGAGATTCGCACCATTCACAAGGGACAGATTTTAATGCTGTCTGATGTGGAGCTGAACTGCCCCATAGCAAAATCTAGCCCCACGCCGACCCCACAGCCTACCCCGAACGCAGCATACAGCGGGGGTGGGAACGACCCTTGAAAGGTGTGGAGAGGAACCAACCCATCATCCACACTATAGAAAGTCAGAGTCCCTGCGGGCCTGTCCAGAAACACCCCTACACGAGGACTGTAGGTCACAGGGATCTCCACTTTCTGATTAGCATGCATGGCTGCACAGCACATGTCTGACAGCTCCAAGCTCCATGACTGGCTGTTATATCCAAGTCCCGCCCCTGAATCCGCTCCTTTGCGGGGCATGGAGCCGCTGACCACACCCAGAGAGGAGCCACGCCCCCTCCACTCCACCTCCCAGTAGCAGCGGTCGGAGGAGAGGGGCTGGAGACAGAGCACCTGCGTCCAGCCGTCGAAACGCTGAGGAAGGTCAGGGTACGCCTGAGACGTCTGCTGAAGGGTGGCTACGCTGTCTCCATCAGACAGGACCAAGCGCCGATGGGCTGTGTTTGGATCCAGGGTCAAATCACAAGCATCTAATGGAGACAGAGAGAGAAACGGATGATGAAGTGAGCCTGAAGAAGAATGAAAAGAAGCTAATAGATGATAATAATTGAAGATCGGACGATGGATGTCATGATATGTGAATGAGGAATAAACTCACATTGCAGGAACTCTTCTCTGGTCCTGGGCTCTGGGGCCTGAATGCTGTCAATGTTAATTTCTCTCACTGTAAAGAAAGAATGAGACAACCAACAAGCTGTAAGAAAATATGATCATTCAAATCTGTCTGTCTGTCTATCTGTTGTTCATCTATCTGTCTGTCTGTCTATCATCTATCTATCTATCTATCTATCTATCTATCTAATCTCTGTCTGTTGTTCATCTATCTGTCTGTTTGTCTGTCTGTCTCATCATGTTATGTTTATAGTGTAAAAGATAACGTTGCAACCGCTGACATGTGGGAAAAGCAGGATTGATGAAGGGATTGTCAGTAGGTGAGTCCAGGAACAGAGCTGTATTCACTGCACAGAGAGAAAGACAGAAACAAAGTGAGACAGAGATGAATTTTTCTCCTTCATGTAAAAATGTTAATTAACCTCACCATGATGGAATAGGAAAGGCTACAACCAAAAAACCTTCAAACATTACCTTCTGTTGGCTCTCCCCCTAGAGAGAAAACAGAGATATAGTCAACACTAATTGATACTATTGATATTATAACAATTACAATAATTTTCTCTTTTTAATGCTAATTTGACAAAGGCAAATGTGTGGGTCAGTAGGATTTTTAAATGTATTTTGTTGAAAGAAGTCTCTTCTCAGCAAGGCAGCATTTATTTGATCAAAATACAGTAAAACAGTACAATTCTGAAATGTTATTACAATTTAAAATAACAATAATAACAAAATAATAATGTTTTCTGTGTGAATAAATTTTAAAATGTAATTTATTCCTGTGATCAGTACTCCAGTATTCAGTGTTACATGATCCTTCAGAAATCATACTAATATGCTGATTTGATGCTCAGGAAACATTTCTTATTATTATAAATGTTGAAAACATTAATACTGTTGTGGTAGCCCTAACATTTTTTTTTCAGGATTCTTTGATAAATAGAAAATTAAAAATTGTCATGTTTGATCAATTTAATTTGTCCTTGCTGAATAAAAGTATTAATTTGTTTCAGAAAATAACATTTACAAACCCCAAACTTTTGAATGACTTTTGTATGCTAAATTAATTTATCAATTTTATTAACGCTTTGTTATTTAAACAGTACCATTTAGTTTTTCAGGACCATTTTTCTCTTACTGTTATTTAAATTATAAAGTATTTAAATCTATACATTTTTATATGATGTAGATGGTAAATTATTTGAATTTATAAAGCATTTAAACTAAATCTTTAACATTTATAAAGAATTTTAACTAAAGTATAATTTCAAATAATTCTTTAAACATCTGTGTACACTGACTTACAGGCACTGGCAGAGGCGGGGCTACTAGGTCTCACTGACTCCGCCTCCTGTATAGTAGGTGTGGCCTCTTTCACTGTGAGTGGTAGAAATGTGACATATGATCATGTTTCATTAAATAATTTAATGATGACTGATGGCAAGAAGCATTTTTTTTTTTTTTTTTTTTTTTAAAGGTTTGTGAAATCTAAATTTAGTGGCAATGTTTTGCTTTCCATAGTAGACAAAGATATGGACATCTTGAGACTTTATGAGCAGGAAACACAGGCATTTACCTGGATGCTAGACAAACCAGTATGACCAGTAAAAATTTCTTGACAAGCCTTAGCTTGGTTTCTTTGTGAGTGTGAGTGTGTGTGTGTGTGTGTGTGTGTGTGTGGGTGGGTTTATGTGAGTATATTTAGGGTACACATTTGTCCCCAGAAGTTAGTTGGCTTTATATAAAAGCAATAGAAATATATCATATATCGTCATTTGGACTGCAAAGTAAACGTGTGTATTCTTGAGCTCACCTGTGTCCTGTCTCTTCTTCCTGTTTCTGGGTAAGAGAGAGCTCAGACTCCATCTGTCCGCTTATGAAGAACAGAATGAGGAAATTTAAGAATAAAATCTAAATCACAACATCTTATTCCAGGCAGAGCGTGTGTTGGTCTTACTCACATTGTCTGGCCGGCTGCTGTCTGTCTGCAGCGTTTGATCTTTGCTGTGAGAGATTCTGACTTTCTCCATTGACTGTTAAGAAGGAAGACAGACACAAACAAGCTATTTATAAAGGAGTCTGTTAAATGTCAATAATCGGACACGAATCAAACGTCACCTTGCTCTTTGTCCTCTCTCCTCATTCTCGGTCTGATTGAACTTAAGCTCCAGCGATCCGCTGATAATTAAAAGTAAAACTCAGTTTAGCAAAAATGCAGTGTATATAAAGTGAGGTCTGAGACAACATTGAAAATCTTTCATTTAAACCTAAATAACAGTGTGCTGGTTAGAATGTGTTTGTAGGTGTCATTTCACCTTGTTCTTCATCACGTGTGCTTCTGCTCTGTGTGCTCTGACGTCTTTGAGAGGTCTGATTTTCTCTTTCTACACAGAGATAACAGAATCATGACTAAAATGATATTGATAAAACACACAAAATGAACAATAGCACATAAATTGACACTAGGGTAAATGGCAGGATATGTCGAAGTCATTTTTCACTCTAGAATCAAATGAAAAAAAATTACATTAGAGTTTTTGCTTTGTGATGTTTTTATGGCATGTTCTCCTATATTTTTCCTATATTTGAATCTATAATATTTACATTTATAAAGTATTTAAACTGTAAAGTATTTACATGTATAAAGCATTTAAATTATTAAATACAGGGTTCCTACTCAAGTTTTCAGATCATATTTAATACAAATACAACATTATATTTGGTATATAGTACAATCATCTGTAAATATTTTCTCAGTTTTTTTTTCATTGGTTTTCTTGAAGTGATATTATGCACTTACATAATGAGAAGAAAACACTTTATAACCTGCATATATTCACCTCTTACACATCAGTTTGATACTGTAAATGTGATTTGATGTTGCATGATCACCAAACAGCAAAGTACAGTCTGAATTAAATGATCATTTGCTTCTTTATCTGTTGCTGTTTTTTTGTTGTTTTTTTAGAAAACTGAATAGGGGAAATAGTCTGACAAAGCAAATATTTTTTCATACTATGTGCGTTTTATTTTTTTCCATATTTTTCCTGACCTGGAAATGACTCAAATCAAATTCCATACTTTTCCAAACTGCGTAGGAACCCTACATCAATGATGAAGTAATATAAAACTGTATTACAGTTTCTTTCATATTCTAATATTAAAGTAAGTAAATAATGTATTAAATTAATAACACTAATATTTGAATCATTCAAAAGTTTTATATATATATATATATATATATATATATATATATATATATATATATATATATATATATATATATATATATATATATATAAAAATAAATAATCTGGACACATTATAATGAGACTGTGAAGAAAATGTGCTTTTCATTTAAAAAAAAAAAATGTAATGCAAAATGATCTTCACCGATATTATAAAAATAGATTTCATTTATTCTATACAATTTTGTTTAGGATATGACATGTACATCTTTGTGAGATTCACCCAATAAAACTCACCCTGCTCTCTGATTTCTCCTCTCTGTCTCCCTCTTACTGAACTTAAACTCTGGGTGTCTGCTGAGGAATCAAACGCACAGTAATCAAAACTACACTGGACAGAGATTTGTCTTTATATCCGTATGATTATTTCTCTTTCTCACCTTCAGTATTTTCTCTTTCCTCTCTTCTTTGTGTCTCTCTTGGTCTCAATGAACTGCGGCTCCTGTCGGCTGCAGAGTGAAAAACTATAAATGACAAACTACAGATTTCAGACATACATGAGTGAGAGTGTGTGAGATGTGCGTCTTACTGTCATCTCTCTCCTCTCTTGGTGATCTTGCTGGTCTTTGGGAGTTCGTAACATGTCTATTAACTGCTATACAAATGTTGATATATTTAAAATCCTTCCTACATACAGTCACACAAACTCATTTTAGAGTCAAAGAATTAAATCAGATCACTTTGTGATTAAACAGTCTCACCTCCTGGCTCACTGTTTCTCACGACTTGTGGACGCGTGTTCACTGAAGAAAGAATAACAAAACAAAAAAAAAAAACGTACAGCACACCTGATATTGTATTAAATTAAATTACATTTTAAATTAAATTAAATTAGGAACTTAAAGGTTTTACCAGATCCTCGTGTGCTTACTGATGGCAGTGGTGGGGGTCCTAAAAAATATTCACATACATCCACATACATTAGCAATTCTAAAAACAAAAAACAATGCACTGGTTTTATTCACTGTTTTCATACCTTGTGCACGAGCAGCTTTGGTTCCTTTTCCAGAAAACACTGTGATGCAAAAACAGGGTAAAGAGCTGAGACGATTTATAGACAAATGACAGATGAAACCTATAGAAGAAACTAGGACTCAACAAACCACTGTTTTGATCATATTATTTATATTAATTTTGTGTTTATATATATATATATATATATATATATATATATATATATATATATTATTAGCCATTATGTCTCCCTGGTGTCATGTGACTCATTAGTGTCACAAGGTCTCAGGTGTGAATGGGGAGCAGGTGTGTTAAATTTGGTGTTATCGCTCTCACTCTCTCATACTGGTCACTGGAAGTTCAACATGGCACCTCATGGCAAAGAACTCTCTGAGGATCTGAAAAAAAGAATTGTTGCTCTACAAAAAGATGGCGTAGGCAATAAGAAGATTGCCAAGTCCCTGAATCTGAGCTGCAGCATGGTGACCAAGACCATACAGTGGTTTAACAGGACAGGTTCCACTCAGAACAGGCCTCGCCATGGTCGACCAAAGAAGTTGAGTGCACATGCTCGGCATCATATCCAGAGTTTGTGTTTGGGAAATAGATGTATAAGTGCTGCCAGCATTACTGCAGAGGTTAAAGGGGTGGAGGGTCAGCCTGTCAGTGCTCAGACCATATGCCGCACACTGCATCAAATTGCTCTGCATGGCTGTCGTCCCAGAAGGAAGCCTCTTCTAAAGATGATGCACAACAAAGCCCGCAAACAGTTTGCTGAAGACAAGCAGACTAAGGACATGGATTACTGGAACCATGTTTTGTGGTCTGATGAGACCGAGATAAACTTATTTGTTTCAGATGGTGTCAAGCATGTGTGGCGGCAACCAGGCGAGGAGTACAAAGACAAGTGTGTCTTGCCTACAGCATGGAGGTGGGAGTGTCATGGTCTGTGGCTGCCTGAGGCTGCCGGCAACCATGAATGCCAACATGTAAAACACACCTCCAAGATGACCACTGCCTTGCTAAAGAATGTCTCCAGACCTAAACCCTATTGAGCATCCTTGGGGCATCCTCAAACGGAAGGTGGAGGAGCGCATGGTCTCTAACATCCACCAGCTCCGTGATGTTATCATGGAGGAGTGGAAGTGGACTCCAGTGGCAACCTGTGAAGCTCTTGTGAACCAAGAGGGTTAAGGCAGTGCTGGAAAGTAATGGTGGCCACACAAAATATTGACACTTTGGGCCCAATTTGGACATTTTCACTTAGGGGTGTACTCACTTTTGTGGTCAGCGGTTTAGACATTAAAGGTGCCGTAGAACATCTTTTTAAAAGATGTAATATAAGTCTAAGGTGTCCCCTGAATGTGTCTGTGAAGTTTCAGCTCAAAATACCCCATAGATTTTTTTTTATTAATTTTTTTCACTGCCTATTTTGGGGCATCATTAAATATGAGTCAATTTAGGCTGCGGCCCCTTTAAATGCTCACGCTCCCCGCCCACGGAACTCGTGCTTGCCTTAAACAGCATAAACAAAGATCACACAGCTAATATATCCCTCAAAATGGATCTTTACAAGATGTTTGTCATGCAGCATGTCTAATCGCGTAAGTATTGTATTATTTGGATGTTTACATTTGATTCTAAATGAGTTTGATGGTGCTCCGTGGCTAACGGCTAATGCTACACTGTTGGAGAGATTTATAAAGAATGAGGTTGTGTTTATGAATTATACAGACTGCAAGTGTTTAAAAATGAAAATAACGACAGTCTTGTCTCCATGAATACAGTAAGAAACAATGGTAACTTTAACCACATTTAACAGTACATTAGCAACATGCTAACAAAACATTTAGAAAGACAATTTACAAATATCACTAAAAATATCATGTAATCATGGATCATGTCAGTTATTATTGCTCCATCTGCCATTTTTCGCTATTGTCCTTGCTTGCTTACCTAGTCTGATGATTCAGCTGTGCACAGATCCAGACATTAATACTGGCTGCCCTTGTGTAATGCCTTGAACATGGGCTGGCATATGCAAATATTGGGGTCATACATATTAATGATCCCGAATGTTACGTAACAGTCTGTGTTATGTTGAGATTCTCCTGTTCGTCTGAGGTCTTTTAAACAAATGAGATTTATATAAGAAGGAGTAAACAATGGTTTTTGAGACTCACTGTACTGTTGATATTCAACTATGACAAGATAAATTCAATTTTTAATTCTAGGGCACCTTTAATGGCTGTGTGTTGAGTTATTTTGAGGGGACAGCAAATTTACACTGTTATACAAGCTGTACACTCACTACTTTACATTGTAGCAAAGTGTCATTTCTTCAGTGTTCACATTAAAAGATATAATAAAATATTTACAAAAATGTGAGGGGTGTACTCACTTCTGTGAGATACTGTATATAGTTTTTACAATTTACTTGCTTTTATAATTTCATTTTTTATTTTATCATTTTATTTAGAATATTAATTTTGTTTTGTATTCTTGAAAAAATGATCAAAAATGAAAACATGAAATTGAAAAAGTGATTTACATTTTTTTGTTGACATGCTCCCAAATGCAGTGTACTCAAAAATTCACTTACGCTTCATTATGCCTCCTGTTTTCTGTCCGTTGCGGTCTGCCACTGTGAACGCTGTGGTGTTAAACACTGAGGAGAAACACAGATAATGACCCTCCAGTGATCCTGTACCTGAGAGCATTAGTGCACTGTTTGTTTGTACCTGTCTTGTTGATCTTGTCCAGCTCCTGGTCACACATCTCCTCCACTTTCTCCCTGAGCTGGACAATGACACTCCTGACAGAATCAAACGTGACTTCAGGGTTCACGGTCACAGCTCCAAGCTCTCCCCCCTCCAGCGGAAAGCACAGAGACTGATACGTCTGTGGAGACGAGAACAAGAAGATGTGTTCAGAGATGGTATGAAGAGATTATGCATGTGGCCTTTTTGTCTTTTGAATTTTACAAAGCCATGAAACATTGGTTTTGTTAAATCCCACATGTCCCCAAAACTGATTAAACCAGTGGTCTTCATCCAAGGGCTTCAACAAACTTCTGATATTGTTGTGGTCCAATGGATAAAAACATAATCTGACCTTCAGGAAGTAGATATTGTCCTGGCAGTTGATGAGCTCTTTAAGTTCTACATCTTTTTTCTTCAGCTGTTTGACTTCGGACTCCAATTTGGTCACTACGTCCTGGGCCTCGTTGAGCTTCTCCTGTCCAGTGGAGACCATCACGTCTTGGAGCAATTCCAGCATCCGCTGCACTGACTCCTGGAGCTCAGACAGGACCGTATCCGCTTCATCCCGCACCGTGTCTGAGGACCGCTACACACACACACACACACAGACACCTTGAAGACTGTGATCTTGTGCAATGAATTTCATAAAACCAACAGAATATGCTTATATAATGTTGTTTTGTTTTTGGAGTATTATAAATATTTACCGTGAGTGTGTCTAAGACTTTTTTCATGTCTTTCAGTTCTCTCTCTCTGTCCTGGAGTCTCTGATGGTTCTCAGACAGAACTGTGCCCAGCTCTTTCTAATTCAACAACAATGATTAAGGATTAGACTGGAATGTGGACTGGAATGAATATGGAGTGGAACAAGACGAGCTCATGAATACTAAACCACACACATAAATACAGCATGTCATAAAACTTAAAGGTGACTCATGTTTTTCACACAGTGGCAGTGAAAGAGCATTATTCTGAATGATGTCAGTGCCTTGCATGCATGATCATTTTTCAGGCTCACTGACGTTATAACAGATGTCAAAAATAAACTGTCCTCAAAGCAGTTGTCATGAAAGTTTGTGCATCTAATTGAAATTTGTTTTAATAAGACAGGCAACTTGTAACATGTATATTGTAGCTTTTGAAAACAATAATGTGACTAATAAACAACTAACAGCTAAAGTGGACTGAAATTTACATAGAAGCACTGTCATATACTTTTATATACAATTGTACTAAATGATACCAAAAATACCATGGTTTTATAATGGGAATTTATAAAAAATAAATTATAAACCAATATGACCAATATGGTATTGTGCATCATTAAAAGGATAGTTCACCCCAAAATGAAAATTCGGTAACACTTTACAATAAGGCTTCAATAGTTAACATTAGTTAATTTATTAACTAAAAATGAACAAAACATTGCTTTTTACAGTATTTATTATTTAAGCATTAATATTAACAAATACAACTTTTGATTTTAATAATGTATTAGTAAATGTTTAAATTAACATTCATTTAGATTAATAAATGCTGTAGAAGTATGTTCATTAATTCATGTTAACTAATGAAACCTTATTGGAAAGTGTTAAAGAAAATTATGTCATTAATTACTCAGTATAATCTAATTATACTGTCCATTCATGAAAGAGATCATAAAACGAATCCATATGAATTGAGCGGGTTAGTCCAAAGTTTCTGAAGAGACACGATCACTTTATATGATCAACAGATTTAGTTTAGGCTTTTATTCACATATAAACTTTGATTAGCAAACATAAACAGAAGCTCAACTGATCTCACACGCGAGAACAAAACTTCTTGCAGAAGCTCAAACGTGCAGAATGAACCTCATTTGTTCTCACACGTCAAGCAAGCAAGCATGCTTGAGCTGTGAGATGAATGTTTATTTGTGAATAAAAGCGATCATGTCTCTTCAGAATATTTGGACTAAACCAGTCAATTCATATGGATTAGTTTTAAAGATCTCATGAACTTTTTGAAGCGTCAAAGTGGTAGTTGTATCTATCTGTCAATGGAGGGAGAGAAATCACTCACATTTTATTAAAAAGATCTTCATTTGTGTTCCGGAGATGAACGAAAGTCTTACGGGTTTGGAACGACATGAGGGTGAGTAATTGAGGACATAAGGGAGAACTAACCCTGTAATGGTGCCAAAAACATGATAACACAGTGTTAAAGGGATAGTTCACCCAAAAATGAAAATTCTGTCATCATATACTCACTCTCAGGTTGTTCCCAACCTGTATAAATGTCTGTGTTCTGTTGAACACAAAGGAAGATAGTTTGTAACCAGGCTGCTTTGGGGCACCATTGACTTCCATAGTAGAGAAAAAAGAAAAAAAAATACTATGGAAGTCAGTCAGTAGTGCCCCAGAACTAATCAGTTTCCCACATTCTTCAAAATATCTTCCTTTGCGTTCAACAGAACAAAGAAATACAGGTTTGGAACAACCTGAGGGTGAGTAAATGATGACAGAATTGTTATTTTTAGGTGAACTATCCCTTTAAGGTCAATGTACCAAGTTTAGACTCCCATTAATGAACCTTTTTTTCATGAAGTTGATTTTATTGTATTATTTTACTTTATTTTAGATGTGAATGTGCTTCTCACCTGCTTCTCAGAGCGCTCTGCCTGTGTGGACACGCTCTCGTGACCCTTGTGCTGGTTACTGGTGCAGAGCCAGCACACGTACATCTGACACGAGCGGCAGAAGAACTCCTGCAGGTACTTGTGCTCAGGGCAAATCTTCTGGCTCAGGTTACCGGTGGGCGCGATAAGCTCGTGGCTCTTCAGTTTGTCCTGCGTGTCATGGGGTTTCAGGTGAGTCTCGCAAAACGATGCCATGCACACCAAACACGTCTTCACTGCCGCTTTGGGCTCCGGGCAGCGGTCACATGGTACAACGGAGGCCGGCAGCTGTTTAGTTGCCC
The DNA here is from genome assembly GCF_024489055.1 of Chanodichthys erythropterus. Classification (NCBI taxonomy): domain Eukaryota; kingdom Metazoa; phylum Chordata; class Actinopteri; order Cypriniformes; family Xenocyprididae; genus Chanodichthys; species Chanodichthys erythropterus. The sequence continues at coordinate 7,889,945 of NC_090241.1, read as the reverse complement.
CTTTGCTCCGTGTGCGCGCGCGCTCAGACGCGGAGGTTGCCGCGCGCCGGGCGCTTTTGATGGACTCCCGCCCGGAGGGGTTCAGGTTCCCGCGGCGGAGCTGCTCCACGGCTTCGGCCAGCATGGTGTTCCGGCAGAGAGTGGGACGTGGGTTGAAGGTCTGCCGGCATTCCGGACAGCTGTAGATGCCGCTTTTTCTGCCTTCATTGTCCCAGTAATCTGAGATACAGGCCATGCAGTAACTGTGACCACACGGGATGGTCACGGGGTCAGTTGGCAGATCCAGACACACAGGGCAGTTAAACTGCTCCTCTGTCCATAGACGACCACTCATTCTGAGGGTGTAAATTCAAATTAATGTAATAATAAAATAAAGTTGAACCTAATCTACTCCACACACACCTGTGATTCAGAATGAATGTTCCAGCTGTGAGAGAGCCTGTCTGTCTCTCCGGTTTGACTGGCTGTGGGTGAGACACTCACTGAGCAGGTTTGGGGAGAAAATCAGGCCCGCGTGTGCATTCCTCTTCATTTGCACTAAGTATAGGCTATGTGTAGGAAGTAAATGAAAGAATAAAGCAAAATTAAGTATAATGCAAATAATATATCTTCTGAAGAAAAACTGTTTGCCTGTGGTGTGCGTGTGCATCATTTGGTGTCATACTAGACTGTTGCCAGGGTGTTGCTATGTGGATTCTGAGGTAAGGTGCTGTGTGTGTTGCTTAGCTGGTCCAAGTCAAAAGAGTCCATCCTAAAGTTTCCGAGTCTCTGTTCGCCAGGTTAGAATAATAAGTCCAGTCAGTTAGAAAAGTAGCTGGTATTTGGGTTATCTTTAACCCTCATGCACTGTTCAATTTCTGGTTACAGCCTGTATGGTCCGGGTCAATTTGACCCTAATTGGATAGAATTCCCCAGAAATCACACTATGAAAAAAAACATACAATTAGGTACAAATAATTAACTTTTATTATCAATACTTTTCACACATTACAAATAATAAATATAGGAATTTATGATTTATAAAAATGTTTTTAACCACTATTTTTAAGGCTGCCCCTCCCTCCCCGATACCCGTTGGACACTTGCCATTATACATTTTTAACAATAATATCTTGGTCTAAACCTAAAGTAATCTTGATAAACTTTGTAGCACTTGAAAGCTTTCAGATTCTAGTTTTCATATTTGGTGACTGATTTTCAAAGATAAATAGAGCAATAGATAAATAGCGATAGATTCTTCATTTGTGATGTGGTGCCAAACTATAACACACACTCTGATTCTTTCCGTACGTTTTAGACATTGAATTCCATGTTTTAGACATTGAATTCCAATCATACAGTGGTGTGAAAAAGTGTTTGCCCCCTTCCTGATTTATTTATTTTTGCATGTTTGTCACACTTTAATGTTTCAGATCATCAAACAAATGTAAATATTAACTGTGGTTTATCACACCTGAATTCAGTTTCTCTAGCCACACCCAGGCCTGATTACTGCCACACCTGTTCGCAATCAAGAAATCACTTAAATGGGACGTGCCTGACAAAGTGAAGTAGACCAAAAGATCCTCAAAAGCTACACATCATGTTGAGATCCAAAGAAATTCAGGAACAAATGAGAAAGAAAGTAATTGAGATCTGTCAGTCTGGAAAAGGTTATAAAGCCATTTCTAAAGCTTTGGGACTCCAGCAAACCACAGTGAGAGCCATTATCCACAAATGACGAAAACTTGGAAGAGTGGTGAACCTTCCCAGGAGCGGCCAGCCGACCAAAATTACTCCAAGAGCACAGCGACGACTCATCCAAGAGGTCACAAAAGACCCCACAACAACATCCAAAGAACTGCAAACCTCACTTGCCTCAGTAAAGGTCAGTGTTCATGACTCCAACAATAAGAAAGAGACTGGGCAAAAATGGCCTGCATGGCAGAGTTCCAAAACGAAAACTGCTGCTGAGCAAAAAAAAACATAAAGGCTCATCTCAGTTTTGCCAGAAAACATCTTGATGATCCCCAAGACTTTTGGGAAAATACTCTGTGGACTGACGAGACAAAAGTTGAACTCTTTGGAAGGTGTGTGTCCGTCTGGCGTAAATGTAACACAGCATTTCAGAAAAAGAACATCATACCATCAGTAAAATATGCTGCTGCTAGTGTGATGGTCTGGGGCTGTTTTGCTGCTTCAGGACCTGGAAGACTTGCTGTAATAAATGGAACCATAAATTCTGCTGTCTACCAAAAAATCCTGATGGACAATGTCCGGTCATCTGTTTGTGACCTCAAGCTGAAGTGAACTTGGGTTCTGCAGCAGGACAATGATCCAAAACACACCAGTAATTCTACCTCTGAATGGCTGAAGAAAAACAAAATGAAGACTTTGGAGTGGCCTAGTCAAAGTCCTGACCTCAATCCTATTGAGATGCTGTTGCATGACCTTAAAAAGGCCGTTCATGCTCGAAAACCGTCCAATGTGGGTGAATTACAACAATTCTGCAAAGATGAGTGGGCCAAAATTCCTCCACAGTGCTGTAACAGACTCATTGCAAGTTATTGCAAACACTTGATTGCAGTTGTTGCTGCTAAGGGTGGCCTAACCAGTTATTGGGTTTAAGGGGCAAGCACTTTTTCCCATGTGGGTTTGGATTTTGTTTTCCCTTCATTTAAAAACTGCATTTTGTGTTTACTTGTGTTATCTTTGATTAATATTTAAATTTGTTTGATGATCTGAAACATTAAAGTGTGATAAACGTGCAAAAAAAAAGAAAAAATCAGGAAGGGGGCAAACACTTATTCTAACCACTGTATATTAACATTGCTGCCCAAATTACTTCTGAATAGGATGTCTACTTTATAAATATTTTGAAAAGTATGAAAATATATGGTTCAGGTCACTCACTCATATCATAAATGGAAATCGAAGCGTCCTTAGATGGTCATCAGTGGAGTCTGGATGGCATCTAGTGAAAAAGTTTGGTACTGCACACAAAAGAAATCTTACTGAAAGTTCTTTTTTTTATATCAACCTTGGCTCAAAACTTGTTTAGATATTTAGTTTTGATTTTCTTGAAGTTTTAGAGTTGAGCATGTTTTGTAAATTATATATTGTATATAAAATATATATATATTATATATTTGAAAATTTCATAAACATCACTCTGTGAAGTGTTTCCTTTAAAAAGATACCAAACTGAAGTCTGTGCTCTGAAGTATTCATGATTTTTATTAACAATTTAAGTTGGAATTTTCAAGTTTATGCTCAAAAAGTTAACAGGTAAAATTTTCACATTAACTTTTTATTTTCATAAACTTTGATATAAAAAGTTGTTAAACTCAACAAGACACTGGCACTTCAAGAATAGAGTTTATGAGCTGTGACATAAAACAAAGAAGTGTTTTGTATTTTGGGTCTGTACAGTTGCATTTGAAAAGCTGCTTATATAGGTCAAATTGACCCATGAACAGCAAGATCGTATAAAATTTCTGTATGCACATTTCAAAACACATCAGCGTGGTGAAACTTTGCATGCATGTTCATGACCCTAAATGAGAAAAAGTCACAAAATGTCAAGAAAAACAATATAAGTTAGATAGTATTTCAGATAGATTGAAAAAAGGAATGATAGCTAATTTTACCATATGCGGCTGACAAAATATTCTGTATTAAAATAGATGGGGAAAAGCTCCTTTTTTGGCTTAATAGGGTAATAAAAAACTAAAATAACAAAATATAACCAATAAATTTTATTATTTTGGGTCTGTACAATTACCTTAGAACATAAAATTAAGTGGATCAAATTGACCCATGAACATCAAAAATGCAACAGATTTTTTTTATTATTTTTATTTATTTTTTTGTATATATATCAAAGCACATCAGCATGTTGAAAGTTTGCATGCGTGTTCATGACCCTAAATGAGAAAAGGTCGCAAATTTTCAAGAAAAAAAAGTAAACTGATATTTCTGACAAATCAAAAATCAAAACGGGTCAAATTGACCTGCAATAGTACATAAGGGTTATCCAGTTGCTGCAGGTTTATTATTTTGTTAAAGGGTGGACATGGTGCATTGTATTCACCATATGTTAGAATATTATGAGGTGGACGGAAACACTAGGCTGTTTCAGTGCTGAAAGATTCTCAGAGGAATGGAATACTTTCGTGAGAGAAAGTATCTCACAATTTTTTCACCATGTGCTATTATTGGCTCCTTAACATATTGCCAGTGCTCATTGTGGGCCGGTATGCAGCAGTACTGGCACTTCTATATTTTAAGCTGTAGTGTACCCTCACTTTTTCCTGCGTACCTGTGTCAAATTTTGACTCCCTGCCATATTTCTCAAGCGGTACTCATTGCAGAGTCTCACTGCAGAGTCAAATGACGTCCAGCTCCACCTGTTTGGACATCTAATCGGGTGGAAGGATAGAGTTGTGGGTAGGGGTAGGGTAGGGTTAGGGCAATTTTGCCAAATCTGCGGGTTTCCCATGACATTGGGCTACTTTAACACTGTTGAAGCGACCCCAAATAACATAATATTCAGCCCCTGGAATGTTAATATTACCTGGGGAACCCCCACCAAAAACACAGATTTTACCACCTGGAATGTGATTTTTACCAGGACAACATGATACTGAAAATTCAGATTTGATCACAGGAATAAATTACCCAACCAATGTTATATGGTTATGCAGCCTTGTGCAATTTGCTCAATTAAAATATTTGATAAATGTTTCAGATTTTAGGAGTACAACTGGGAGCCAAACTTATTGGCGCTGGCCATTAGGTGGCAGTATATACTTATCTATCTATATGTGATGTTTCCAGAACACACATTCATTGTAACAAAGGTAAATGGTACACCTTTATATCTAAACCAGAAGTTAATATTTCAGCTATTTGAATATTACATTGAGATTCCAGAAGGTCTTTTAAATCTGAGAAATGTTTTATTCATCTTTTCACATGGACCACAAACCTTATTAGAACAGACAACACTGGGAACAACACATCCATTGTTGCTGACTCCATGGAAAGAGAGGATGAAGTTGTAAAAAAAGTGTGGTATCACTTCTTTACACTGCACTGTATAACACAGAGCAGGGGTGTCCAAACTCTGTCTCCTGGAGGGCCACTGTCCTGCAGAGTTTAGCTCAAACTTGCTTCACCACACCTGCCTGGAAGTTTCGAGTGTGCCATTTCACAAAAATTTAATATCAATAACTTAGGCCTTGTTCAGGTAAATGTTTTGCATCTTTTGCATTTAGATCTTTTTTTTTTTTTTTTTTTTTGACAGAATGATTTTGAACATATTAATTGAGATTTAACATCTAATGACCAGCCACATATTTTGTACCATATTGCAGCATTTATTTGTGAAGATCTTAACACACACACACAAAAAAAAAAAAGAAGTTAAGCTGCTGCATTAATGGATTGTTCTAATTCTCTTATTTCCTATTCCATCCGCATTTTAAATACTGGATGATAGATGTCTGTGAGGTGTGGAGTTTTGGCTCCTTCTCATTTTGGCAGCGACTCCAGACTATAAGCAGGAGCCCCAATAACGCAGCACTGAAATGAAAATCAATGCAGGAGGAAACACTGCCACTGCCAGAGGGAGGTATGCAAGGTCACAGGCCAGTATCATATTTTCCAGACACAGAATCACAATATTTTCCAATAGGGTCACGTTTAATCAAGAAAAACAGCATATAATTGGTTTCATATAGCATTTGCTGTGCATACAGTGGTAGGGGCCACAGAGAAAATTTAAAGGGTCAGCTATTGAATGTGGAGGTATAACCTAAATCCCAAATGGGCAATTAGTTATCAGCAACAGGGAAAAACTCTGCTGCAAAGAACTGTAGCAGACTGAATAAAAAACAAATGAACTGATAGATTTTGCATAGTGATGTGTGTTGTCTAGATTATTTGTAATATATATTTTTCACTGTAAAATATGCTTTAATGCTTTAAATGCTTTAATTTCACATCTAAAACATTATTATTTATAATATTGTACTTTAAACATTATATTTTATATAATTAAAATATATACACTTCAAATGTTTGGGATCTGTAATATATATATATATTTCGTTTTTGAAAAAAATCTCTTCTGTTCACAAAGATTGCATTTATATGATCAAAAATACAATAAATGCAGTAATATTGTGAAATATTATTACAATTTTAAAAAGTTTAAAAGTGTATTCCTGGGATGACAAAGCTGAATTTTCAGCCAGTCTTCAGTGTCACATGAATCATGATCCTTCAGAAATCATTATAATATGCAGATTGGATGCTCAAAATCTTATTATTATTATCAATGTTGAGAACAGTAGTGATGCTTAATATTTTTGTAAAAAAGATTTTTTGGTATTGTTAGGTGTCACCTGCTTAATGTGGAATTTTAGATTTCACAACATTGTAAATACTGGCTTGGCCAGTGGAAGGAGATCACGAACTCACCCAGGATGAAGGCGCACGTGGGCAGAGGGTGAATGACAGTCTATAGAGCTGATATGAACTAACATCCTGTCCCTGCTGACTTTTGTTCAGTTTTTCTGTCTTTAGCTGATTAGCCAAGAGCAAGAGTGAGACAGAAGCACAGATGGCTAACTGTGATATATTTGAGCTGCATAGAAGAGCCTGTCTTTAGTGTCCAGGGTCAGCCATCTCTCAGTTTTTCTCTCTTTATTTATCTCCCTCCATATCTCCCCACTCCTTCTTCCCGCTATGACCTGAATCTGTATTCATTATTTCTTATAATATCCCGGACGAGCCCCCAAATCATGCAGGATGCTCAGTGTCTGTCTATATAACATTGGTAACACTTTACAATTAGGTTCATTATTTAAACATTAGTTAATGTATTAACTAACATGAAACATTTTACTTTTTAATTAAAGTATTAGTTCACTTCTGAATTAAAATTTCCTGATAATTTACTCAACCCCATGTCATCCAAGATGTTCATGTCTTTCTTAGAAATTAAGGTTTTTGAGGAAAACGTTCCAGGATTTTTCTCCATATAGTGGACTTCACTGGGGTTCACCGGGTTGAAGGTCCAAATTGCAGTTTCAGTGCAGCTTCAAAGGGCTCTACAAGACAAGCATTTGTGGTTAAAAAGTATATACATTTTTATTTTTTTTAGAAAATGACCGATCGTTTCGCTAGATAAGACCCTTATTCCTCGTCTGGGATCATGTAGAATTCTTAGAAGCTGCACTGAAACTGCAATTTGGACCTTCAACCTGGTGAACCCCACTGAAGTTCACTATATGGAGAAGAATTCTGGAATGTTTTCCTCAAAAACCTTAATTTCTTTTCGACCGAAGAAAGAAAGACATGAACATCTTGGATGACATGGGGGTGAGGAAATTACGAGGAAATTTTCATTCAGAAGTCAACTAATCCTTTAAAACTCATTTAATAAATTATATTTTTCTTGTAATGTGCCGTTGAAGCATATGAATGGATAGGTGGTACTTAGAGTAGGACAAACGCATGAAACACTGCCAACAAAGCTAACACTGCAGAAACAACAGCTGTTCAGGCACATGCCTGGAGGATGTAGGCTATCTCACTCACTTCCTCTTTTCATCTATGCTTACTGCCATCCATCTCCTCTGATTTCCTCTACCTCATTCATCACTTCCTGATTTTATCTCTCTCTTTCCCTTGATCTCCCACCTCTATCCCTTCTGTTCCATGTGATCTGGTTTTGCAGCAGCTGTGTTAAGCTGTAGGCTGTGCCTGATTTTCCATGCAGGTGAAATGAGACATTTGCTCTAATAAATTAGCTGTGGCCATCATTTCTTGTTGCATGGAAGTTGACCGGAGGCAGATTTGTTTTCAAGAAGATTCCAAGAAATCAGGGCAAGCTAGGAGGAATGAACAAGACAAGAGATGGAAATAAATAGTTTCAGAGTATTCAAAGCAAAAACAATCAGTCACAAGAACATTTATTTCCTCAAGCAGTTAAAGGTGCTAAAGAGGATCTTTCCGTCAACTGAGAAACCAAAGACTGTTAGTGAGTTTTTGAAATGAGCGCATGCGTAAGAACAACCCCCCTCCTTCAGCGCTCTGTCAACAGCTGTGATGTCTGACACTCATTGAAGTATATATGCGAGACATCACTGCCGTTGACAGAGCGCGATCAGACATCACTAAAGGAGTCCTGAACGGAGTTGGACATAGTGGTGTATTAGAGGTAAAAAATGATATAAATACTGTTCGGTTTCTCGCACAAACCGATCGTTTCGTGTCTTAGGACATTAATGTGTCGTCACGAGCCGCAGGGTTTCATTTGGATTTGTCTAAGCAAGGTTTATTCACTCTTATAGATGAAGTTCCCATCAACCGCCATTATTTGAATGACAGATGGCATCGGTTGCAGTTAAAAATCATCATTTTTGATCGACTGAAGAAGAAATGTCACCTACATCTTGGATGCACTGGGGGTAAGCAGATAAACATCAAATTTTCATTTTTGGGTGAACTATCCCTTTAAGATTCCTAAAAACAGCAAATCTACAAGCTTGAGCAGAAAATCTACAATTTTCTAAATGCATCTTATTAAGCTTATTGTGAAAGATTCATCCATGCATGTTGCAATTATTTATTTATTTTATTTTATAAAGAGTTTCTATTTTTTTATCATAAAATGTCATGACTTCCAGTGAAACGACAGACTTCTCTCTGGTAATGTATGCTGGTCTTCTGCCCCTTCCTTACAATCGACAACAAGCTTGCTTGAAGATCTGCCTCTATCCAATCAACAACTGATGGATTGAAAGTCCCCATGCCTTACATTTTTATTCTTTTCCAATAATCCATTTCACTTGGATGTACGTCACAATTCAAAAGCAACAATCCGTCGTTACTTCAGTTATACTTTGTAATTTTAAAGGGATTATACTCATTAAAGGGTTAGTTCACCCGAAAATGAAAATTCTGTCATTAATTACTCATGTCATTCTACACTCGTAAGACCTTCGTTCATCTTCGGAACACAAATTAAGATATTTTTCATAAAATCCGTTGGCTCAGTGAGGCCTGCATCGCCAGCAATAACACTCCCTTTTTCAATGCCCAGAAAGCTACTAAAAACATATTTAAAACAGTTCATGTGACTACAGTGGTCCAACTTTAATATTATAAAGTGATGAGAATACTTTTTGTGTGCCAAAAATAACAAAATAGCAACTTTATTCAACAATATCTAGTGTTGTGCTATTTCAAAACACTGCTTCATGAAGCTTTGAATCTTTATGAATCTTTTGTTTTGAATCAGTGGTTCAGAGCACCAAAATCACATGATTTCAGTAAACGAGGCTTCGTTATGTCATAAGTGTTTTGAAACTTCAATAGTTCATGTGATTTTGGCAGTTTGATACATGCTCCGAACCACTGATTCAAAACAAAAGATTCATAAAGATTCGAAGCTTCATGAAGCAGTGTTTTGAAATCGCACATCACTAGATATTGTTGAATAAAGTCGTTGACTATTTTGTTATGTTTGCCGCACAAAAAGTATTCTTATATATTTATAATTTTAAAGTTGGACCACTGTAGTCACATGAACTGTTTTAAATATGTTTTAGTAGCTTTCTGGGCATTGAAAAAGGGAGTGTTATTGCTGTCTATGGAGGCCTCAATGAGCCAACGGACTTTATAAAAAATTTTAATTTGTGTTTTGAAGATGAACGAAGCTCTTACGGGTGTAGAACGACATGAGGGTGAGTAATTCATGACAGAATGACAGAAAGTGCTAACATACTCCTTTAGATCCATTCTGATGTGTATTCAGCATGTGCTGTTGTTGTGGGGGATGTGCAAAATGTAACATGATCCTGCTGGCTGAGAATGCATGGAGGTGGACAGGAAGCTGCATCAAACGCACATACATTCTCACGTGGTGTCCCCAAAGTGCGCTGTGATCAGACAGAGAGATAGTGAAAGACACAAATATGCTTATTGTACAGAGAGGACAGGTGAGGATGCCAGGTGCCTCTCAGAGGAGACAGTGCATCCCTGCTCTCTTCTTTTAATAAACAAAATCTGATGCCATTTTGATGATCATCTATTGTGACTTAAGAACTTTTTAGTGAGCAAAACAAGTAACAGGCAATTCAGTCTCAGGCCCTGTTTACACCTGGTATTATAGGGTTAGTTCACCCAAAAATGAAAATTCTGTCATTAATTACTCACCCTCATGTCTTAAGAATTCCGTCTTGCCATCTTCGGAACACAAATGAAGATCTTTTTGATTAAATCTGAGAGCTTTCTGTCCCTCTATAGACAGCCTACACAATAGAAAATTTGACGCTTCAAAAAGTTCATAAAGAGTTCATAAAAATCCTCCAGCTACAAGCGCCCTTGTGTGCCAGCAGAGAGCACACTTACTGCTTGCTCAACACACATCTTGGACTCCGTTTCCCATAGTGCTTGGCTTGTCATCAGGGTAATCATGTGCAGCTGTGCCTCATGACCTCATTGGGCTTGTTGGCTCTCTGTTTTCTGTCTATTTATACCTGGTCAGTTATTTGTATCCTTATGAAGTCCTGACTTGTGTTAGCACAGCTTTTCTGAGCATTCCCTTGGTTTCCTGTTGTTCCTGTTCGCTGATCAATATTAAAGTTATCAAAACAGAAAGATTTCATCAAAATGATCTTCGTTTGCATTCCGAAGATGAACGGAAGTCTTACGGATTTGTAATGACATGAGGATGAGTAATTAATGACAGAATTTTCATTTTTGGATGAACTAACCCTTTAATTAGTAGATGGAGACATACTAGGGCTGCACGATATATCGCATGCGATTCTCACGCGCATTTCGTCAGTAAAGCCGGTTCCCTGATTACCGCTAAATCGCCATCACCTGCTTTCAAATGGAGCGGCATTTAATAGACAGAGCCGTGGATCACGGACAAGCCATGCAATATCGCGTTCATTATCGAAGGCGATACATCTGCGATATGAACGTGATATTGCGTGTCTTATCAGTGAACTACGGCTCTGTCTATTAAATGCCGCTCCATTTGAAAGCAGGTGATGGTGATTTAGCGGTAATCAGGGAACCGGCTTTACTGACGAAATGCGCGTGACAATCTCATGCGATATATCGTGCAGCCCTAAGACATACCCGCTTCCGAAAAGTACAATGTGCTCTGTTCTTCCTGTTGTTCCTGTTGTTCCTAGTGTTCCTGGTGTTCCTGGTGTTTGTGTTTGCTTGTGTCTCGTTCTTGCCTTGTCCTCCCTCCTGGATTTTTTATTGGACTTATTACCTATGTTTGGATCTTCCCCAATCTCTGTGCTCAGTGCTGTATGTAACATTGGAAAACTAATCCATATGAATTGAGTGGTTTAGTCCAAATTTTCTGAAGACACTTGATCACTTTTAACAGATTTAAAGGGTTAGTTAACCCAAAAATGAAAATAATGTAATTTATTACTCACCCTCATGTAGTTCCACACCCGTAAGACCTTTGTTAATCTTCAGAACACAAATTAAGATATTTTTGTTGAAATCCGTTGGCTCAGTGAGGCCTCCATAGCCAGCAATGACATCTCCTCTCTCAAGATCCATTAATGTATTAAAAACATATTTAAATCAGTTCATGTGAGTACAGTGGTTGAATATTAATATTATAAAGCGACGAGAATATTTTTGGTGTGTCAAAAAAACAAAATAACGACTTATTTAGTGATGGCCGATTTCAAAACACTGCTTCAGGAAGCTTCGGAGCATTATGATTCTTCTGTGCTGAATCATGATTCGGATCGCGTGTCAAACCGCCAAACTGCTGAAATCATGTGACTTTGGCGCTCCGAACCGCTGATTCAACACGCTGATTCATTAATCTCCATAGCTTCCTGAAGCAGTGTTTTGAAATCGGCCATCACTATATAAGTCGTTTTTTTTTTGTTGTTGTTGTTTTTTTTGCCGGACCAAAAATATTCTCGTCGCTTTTAATATTGAACAACTGTACTCACATGAACTGATTAAAATATGTTTTTAGTAACTTTATGGATCTTGAGAGAGGAAATGTCATTACTGGCTATGCAGGCCTCACTGAGCCATCGGATTTCAACAAAAATATCTTAATTTGTATACTGAAGATTAACGAATGTCTTACAGGTAGGAACGGCATGAGTAATAAATTACATTATTTTCATTTTATGGTGAACTAACCCTTTAATTCTACTCATATAAACGTTGATCAGCGAACATAAACAAAAGCTCAACTGAGCCTGATTGATGCACAAGAACAAACCTCTTCCGGAAGCTCAAATGTGCTGTGAAACACGAGAATGAACCTCAATGGTTACGCAGCACGTTTGAGCTGCCGAAAGAGGTTTGTTCTTGCGCATCAATCAGGCTCAGTTGAGCTTTTGTTTATGTTCGCTGATCAACATTACAGTTATCAAAACAGAATCAAAATGATCTTTGTTTGCATTCCGAAGATGAACGAAAGTCTTACGGATTTGTAATGACATGAGGATGAGTAATTAATGACAGAATTTTCATTTTTGGATGAACTAACCCTTTAATTAGTAGATGGAGACATACCCGCTTCCGAAAAGTACAATGTGCTCTGATTGGTCAGCTGGATCAGTGTTTTGTCATTGATCAACCGTTTCAAGCTTGTTTGGGAAATGTCACGCTCCTTACCATGTCTGCAAGTTTCAACACACTAACACAGCTTAAACAGACCTCGACCCCTTTTATTTTGTGAATGCCTCAGGCAGGAATCATTTGAAAAGGAATATTGTGATGTGTTCGTTCCCAGAAGAAAACTCAAGACTACAATGGAGGTGTTTCAGGGAGTTCAGAAACACACTGATATAGAGAATAACTCCCTTTGGAGGGACTTTGTGCTCTGTAACTTTGCAGACCTTTTTCATGCTCAAACAGCAACATTACATACTAAAAAAAGGTGGAAATGTAAAAAATAAAAAGTAATATTTGCTATGGATTCCTATGTACATCTATTTTACCCTGCTATAGTTTACTTCTGCATTCCAAACCCAGAAATGTGTCAATATTGTGATAATTGCCGGCTAACTGTACATTATCCCTAATACACAGCTGTTCATCACATAAATAAATACACAGACATGAAGCATTGATTTGATCTGAAATTATTTTATAATTTTACCTGTATGTTATTAGCTTCTGCTAAGAAAAATATAGTCTATTACAATGTATGAAACAATCTGCCTAGTAACAAGATGAACACTGAAGCAATATTACAGTAATATTCATACTGAAGTGAGGTTGTTTTTGCTAAAATTGATAACTGAGATGTAAGATGGCGGCAGTTGTGCTTGTATGAAATGAGAGATTGAGTCTGCAGTGTGAAAATAGCGCCAGTTTCAGTTTTCTGAGTGAGCAGCTGAATGCTGCGATTGGCCAATCAGAATTAAGATTTCATAGAGTCTTGTAATATTTTTTTTTTAAAAGTTTTATTTTAGTATTATTTATATTATTATGCTGTAGTTTTTTGTAAGCTTTATTTTTATATTTTTCATTTTATTACTATTTTTTGTCATTTTATTTTGTAATTTTTAGTCATTAAAGGGATAGTTTAGCCAAAAATGAAAATTCTGTCATCATTTACTCACCCCCAAGTTGTTCCAAACCTATATGAATTTCTTTCTTCTGCTTGAACACAAAAGAAGAGATTTTTTCTAAACAGTTGATACACCCCAATGACTTCCATAGTATTTTTTCCATAAAAGAAAGAAAGAAATTTATACAGGTTTGGAACAACTTGAGGATGAGTAAATGATGACTGAATTTTTATTTTTAGGTGAACTATCCCTTTAAATGCTTTTGCATATTTTAATAATAATATTTTGATTATTATTTTTTATATTATTATTTAGGTTTATTTTATTTATTTTAGTTTTTCTTATTATTTAATTATTACTTATATTTATAGTTTAATTTATAGCTTTATCTATTTTTTATTTCAATTAATAAAGATGTTTTTAATAGTAGTTAACAATAACCTGGATAATGACTGACTGGTTGTACATTATCCCATATGTAAACATCCTAAATACTGCATTATACAACTTCCCTAGATGTAGCAAGATCTGACCTGTGTTTTTACTGCACTTGGTGGACATTTATTCTGTATACAGCGAGAAAAGGAGAGAAGGGGGTTTCATAATTTATGACTGACACTGCTCAGACAGCCATTAGTTGCACATAATGAATGGATTCACTCTGCCAGTGTGACACAGTACTGGGTCTGCAAATTGAGTCGTGATGTTCGGACAGATTAGAACTGTCACACACAAACTCAATCCTTTCTGGCTAGGAAGCTGTCAACTATGCCATAAATTTTTAGGGTGAACCTCCAGAGCTGCCTGCGCAAAAGCAAGACATCACCAGACAGACATTTTTCCCATCTTAATACTGAAAATGTGACAGTAACCCTGTCATTCATTTAGTCAGTGTCCTGTGGTTTTTCTCTTTGTTTACTGCATGACCCAATGATTGTTGTGATATATGATGCAGCTTGAGGGAGGACAGCAGGTTATGACCTTACTCAGATAAAATGGCTCCAATTTCCATTGGCTGCTTCTGTTTTATTTGTGTAATATGTGTCTTGGCCTTGGTCCAACAGGATTACGAGCGCATCCAGAACTTATTGACTGCCGTCTTCCGTAACACTATAGAGATAAATTAATAAAGTTGTGACAGCCGTTTACAGAATGACATGGTTCTGATATGCAGTAAGAAAGCAACCAACTGCAAAATGGCCATGCAAATTTATTTTCAGAAATGTTAGCGTCCCATCTAGGGACTCTGAGTCTTTCTTGGTGTCAATCTGATGTCACGCTGTCATAAAAGGGACGACCACGGCACAAAATTGATGAAGCTGCATACAATGTGCCACTATAAACCTAATCTTAAATGTACATATGTTAAAAATGGCTTCACGCTCAAGAAAATTACATTCTATAAAAATGCTGGTTTAAAAACAACCCAAGTTGGGCTGAAAATGGACAAACCCAGCGGTTGGGTTAAATGTTTGCCCCATGTGCATGGGCAGTTTTATTTAACCCAACTATTGTTTAAAAATTAATATGGCTGGCTTAAAATGAACCCAAAATAGGTTGGAAATTAAAAATCATACAAATAATTACTACTAGAGGCAACAATAATAATCAAAAGGTGAACATTTATTAATAAGCAATTTACACACTAAAAAATGCTGGGTTAAGAACAACCCAAGCTGGGTAAAATATGGACAAACCCAGCAGGTTGAGTTAAAAGGCACCTATTATGCCCTCTTTCACATGATGTAATATAAGTCTCTGGTCTGGTCAAGTTTCAACTTAAAATACCCAACAAATATGCCCCTATTTGGGGGTGAGTTAAATATGCCTTTTACTATATTAATATATTGCTGGCTAAAAAAATAAATCCAAAATTGGTTGAAAAAAATGGCCAATACCTGGTTTTGTTCATATTTAACCCAGCAGTTTTTTGAGTGTAATAAATGTTTATGGTTTAATTATTATTCAATTAAACTTATTAATAAATGCTAATATCCAACATACTTTGGGTTTATTTAAGCAAGAAATACAGTCATTTTTAAACAATAGTTGAGTTAAATACATTTAACTCAACAATACACAAAACATTTAACCCAACCGCTGGGTTTGTTCATTTTCGACCCAAATTGGGTTGTTTTTAACCGAGCATTTTTTAGAGTTTATAAAATCTATATTTTCCCCATTTCTTAAGGGTTCAAAAGTCTAAGACCACTTGTGAAAATGCTTCTATATTTGTCTAATTTAATCAAATTTTAATTGTAAATTTTATTTTTGGCATCACAATTTGAGTGAAAAGTTGATTTGAGAAGTATACATTCGAGGCAAATGAATTTCGCACATTTGCATAAAACTTGGTGATGTAATTGAGTATGATTTGAGAATGATCCTAAGAGCATCTTGTGCTTCAATTCACACAATCAATGTTAAACATGCTTGTTTGATTAGTGACCTAGAAGTAGTGAAGCATCTGAAATATTTCTTATAATTAATATAGCTGTTTGAATTTAAAAGGTCCGCATAGTTTTAAAGATCAAGGTGCACAACAAATAAAGTTATTGTCTCCTAAAGGAAAGAACTGATTATGCCAAAACAAGTCTTAAGTAATTCCAGTCTCACTTCCTGTTACAAACCTATGAAACAATGTAACAAATTTGTACAATGCCAGCCTGTGCTCTCAAACACTGTAGTTGAAGCTGAGGCCTAGAAAAGTTTGGTTCATGTTGTCGACATGTCGAGAAAATGCTGTTCTCAGCATTGCGAATCCACTTTGCATGCATTTCAAGAGGATGAGGACTCACAATGAAATTGATAAGGAAAAACCGATGCCATCATTACTGAGGAAGCCTCCGGAACTGAAATTCAGATATGGCAATAGGCATTTAGTTTCCGACCCATGCTATAACCGGTAGACCAATCGCAACAGACTGGGCCATCTGGCCAATCAGAGTAGAGAAGGCTCTCAGAAAGGAGGGGTGTAGAATAAGCCATTTCAGACTGCAATGGACATTATAAGAAAATTTTGGCGTTTTTGTAGGAGACCTTCAAAACAAAATTAGAAACCTTTAAAGGATCAGTATGTAATATTGACATCTAGCCATTGAAGTGGGTACTGCAGTTCAAATTCAAAATATTGTTTCTCCAGCACCCTCCTCCTCAGACTCAATGCACACACGGGTTACCAGAATGAGGACAGGCAACAGGAACGAGCACAATCGACAATGGAATGCGACCAGCATTACACTGCCTCACACTGATCAGCTACTATATACATTTTACAACTCCAAACCATATATGTGTTCAAGACCAACAAAATGGAAATGTTCTGTCTGCAGCCTCTTACACAAGCTGCAGAGAGAAGAATAAAGAAGAAGAGGAAAGCGCAGCGCAAGTGTGTTTGCTAGTTTGCGTCCGGCGCCGTTCGCGTTTTCCCGTTCAGCGCCACGTCCTTAAATTAGTAAATGCATTTGCGCCAGTTAGTGCGCCCATGGGCGTGCTTGTCTAAAAAAGAGGTGTGTTCAGGCGCATTGCTATTTTAAGGAGCTGAAAATAGACTGCGCCATAGACCAACTCAAATCTGGTCTAAAGTCTAAAGTCAATGGCGCAATATTTTTTTGTTAGAGCGCGTTGACTTTGCTTATTACACACAGGGATGCGCATCACACAAACATGCCAAATATTAAAAACAAAAGGATTACAGTGTAAAACAATATTATTGTGTAGGCTACATAAATACGAACGAAATTGGCTAATTAATTGAACAATCGTGCCAATACACACACATATATATTAACTGACTCATCGCGCGGCGCTATTTGAAAGCCTGCATTTGCAAGCCTGCTTTAACTTCGCGCATGAGCAGATTGGTTTCAAGTTCAAAGTTCAAAGTGTTTATTGTCATATGCACAGACAGAAAGCTTGTTTCCCTGCACAATGAAATTCTTACTTTACCGTCCACAATAAAGCCGTAGAGTAAGAAAAATAAATAAAAAGAGTAAAGAAATAAGAGCAATAAAAAATAAAGGTAGTGCAATTCTGAATAAAAACATAAAGTGAGGTAGTGCAATCCTGAATAAAAACAGTAAAGATAGTGCAGTTCTATGAATCAATGTTAACAGTTATGTCCATGATTACAAACTCTTATCAGCTGTTTAGGAGTCTGATGGCAGAGGGAAAGAAAGAGTTCTTCAGTCTTGAAGTCCTGCATTTCACACTTCTGTACCTCCGTCCTGAGGGTAGAAGTGTGAACAATCCATGCTGAGGGTGGGAGGGGTCTTTGACGATGGAAGCAGCTCTAATGTGGATTCTGTGGTGGAAGATGCTCTGCAGAGAGGGCAGTGGAGTCCTAGTGATCTTCTGCGCAGTCTTAACCACTCTCTGCAGGCGTTTACGTCCATGACAGTAGTGTTGCCATACCACACAGTGATGCAATTGGTCAGGACATTCTCGATGACGCAGCTGTAGAAGTTGCTGAGGATCTTAGGCGACATGCCAACCCTCCTCAGCCTCCTCAGAAAATACAGCCGCTGTTGGGCCTTTTTGACCAGCTGCGTGATGTGAGGTGTCCAACTAAGGTCCTCACTGATATGGACACCCAGGTATTTAAAGCGTTCAGCTTTTCTGCCAACAAATTCCGCCATGTAAATAGCAATCCGCCATGGTGCGAGCGCATCTCGCTCTTGGGAGATGACACTCTGATTGGTTTATTGAATGTTACACCCATTACTCATTAAGAGAATAGGGACAACCCATTTCAAAAATGCGCCCCGGTGCACGGACTGTTTTTCCGTCATTAAAATAGCAAAAGTGGATTTGGACACGCCCTGAGTGCACCTGTGCCGTGCGCTTTACACTTTACGTTTAGATCGTTAAAATAGGGCCCTAAATCTTAGTTGGCAATCCATTATCATCATAATCTTGTAATA
The DNA here is from genome assembly GCF_024489055.1 of Chanodichthys erythropterus. Classification (NCBI taxonomy): domain Eukaryota; kingdom Metazoa; phylum Chordata; class Actinopteri; order Cypriniformes; family Xenocyprididae; genus Chanodichthys; species Chanodichthys erythropterus. The sequence goes on along the minus strand of NC_090241.1, from coordinate 7,871,446 downwards.
GGCTGCCAGGATCTTGTCTATTTAAACTAGTCTTGCAATTCAGTTACCAAACTTTAATCTTAAAATAAACAAACACAAACGAAAGTAAAAGCCAGTGGCGCAAAAAGTGGGTATGCGCTATATGCGGCGCATAGGGGCGCCGCACCATGGGGGCGCCAAAGCGATGGTTATTTTATTTTTTATTTTTTAAAATAATAAAAGTTATATAAATTTATATAAAAGTTATACATAAAAAAAAAGTTATATAAATTTTAGAGGACTAACAGGCTAGAGTAGGCGCCGGTGCCCTCATAAGATTCCATCATAGAATTTAGACATAGAAGGGTAATATCGCGAGTGGGCGGGGCGCAGCGCTGAGTGAGCAGCAGTAACGTAAGTGAGTTGTAATTGAAACTCGAAAAAGATGGATAAAGCAAAAAAGCTATCGGGGGCTAAAAATAGAAAAAGAAAGAGGGAAAAGGAAATGACATGTCAAGGGATGCGACAGCAGCTAAATAAGTGGATGGTGAAAGGCAACAGGTAGGATTTAAAATGTGACGTCTATGCTTGGAGGCTTGCAAATACGTTATTCATGTTAACAGATTAGCTAGCATTTGCTAACACTGGGAATGTAGCAGACAGAATATGTAGCTAGCTTAGAATATGCAAAACCGAAGTTGCTGAGCTGAAAACTGAAAAATATAAGGTAGCATGTACAATAAATGACAAAAATCTGGAAAACAACTTTAATATCTCTGGTTTACCGTGGAAATTATGCATATATTTGCTACCAAACATGGAGGCTTGCAAATATTAATGTTGACTGACAAGTGTTTACTTACTTACTGCAAAATAATGTTGCTGATATCTACATTTGGATTTTGGTTAAACCCTTTGGTACCAATCCCATTCATGACACATCTCAATTTTATTAAAGTAAAATGACAACTGGTAAATATAAGGTAGCATGCATAATAATAATGACTAGAAGCTGGAAAACATTACTTATGCAATAAGGCTGGTTTATCATGGAAAGAAATAGTTTTTTTTTTTTTTTTTACATATGTGTACATATATAATTATGGTAGGCTTACAGTGGCTGTCTGATATACTTTAAAATAAACATTTATTATTTCAAACCCATACATGATGATGTCCAGCACACTTATTTTTTTTAGAAGTGGGGGTGGGGGGGGGCGCCAAAATTTTTTGCTGCATACCCCTCTAACACTGGATAGTTGCACCCCTGGTAAAAGCGGCAGCCCCTCATGGACTACTGCCGCACACACATAAACAAAACACAACGTAAATCCAGGCCTGATTCTCTCTCGTCCTTCACTGTCGTTACTTCACCTTGGTCTGCTTCCCAAAACACACTGCCATCCGGTCCTCCACCAGCTGGGTGAACTCCTCTGCGATGCCTGGCAGCAGCGCTGGATGTCCCTCAGTGGATGGCTCGACACTCTTCCACCACCTGGTGGAAGGTGACTGCGACGGCTCCTCTGGTTTCAGGCAGCCTGCAGGAGTCCCCCGTTCCCTGCTCCTCCCCATCATGGCAGACGGCAGCAGGCTCCGGCCTCAGCAAACTGCGGCGACTCCTCCACTCACTCATGGATGTTTAAATAAATAAATAAATTTAAATATTTATTTATTTATTGGTTGGGAAGTGACATTTAAAATCTACTCAAAACTGCTTGCTTTTATGCTATACAGCACAAATGATTGTGTAGGTATGCTGTGTGACTGGTGCAGTGAAATGCAGTGCATTCACAGCTGGATGGATACACCCAATCAGATCAGTCATATGGCATCTCAAGAGGCATAATGCTGGCATATTATTATGCAAGTCTCCCAAAGAGACTTGGAGATGAAGTATATCTCATAGGTTATGTAAATATATATCTGCCAGCAGTGACACATACCCAAATCCCCCCTGATATTTTCCATAAATAAGCCGTATCACTTGCCAACCCCGGAGATGCCAATCAGTTCTTTGTACTCACTACTGTGAATAAGTTCAGTGATTAGTGCTGTTCTCCAGGGAGTTCTACATATGACAGTCTCCTTTTGTGTGACAGTAGAGGAGTCTGGCCTCCAACAAACTAGATCAAGTAATACACAGGCATACATGTAAGCAAACCATTTAACAACGAAATTAAGAACAGACAACAAACAACTGAAACAAAGGGTTATAAATAAAATAGATTTAACAAGGGGTAAAGCAAGGAGCGGGTGAGTGTAATCGATAAACAAATTAGTAACCATAGCAACAAATGACAATACACAGCAAAATCCCCAGAGTTAAATCAGCTCTGCTCAGATTACATATGGTCCCTCTCTATATAGTGTTAAAGTAACACTGAAGCAGAGTTAAAGTTAATGAGATAATTAAGTGATTAATTTATGATTGAGCATTATTGATGAACACCTGCTGTTAACAAGCAGAATCACTGAAGAGAAACACAATAACTACAAATGACTTCCAGCCATAGCCTTAGATGAAGTCAACTGAAAATAAAAGACATTAAATCTCTTAAGATCTGAATAAACAACTCCATAAACAGAATATTATTTCATTAACTTTAACTCTACTTCAGTGTTATTTTAAATCTGTGTAGAGAGGGACCATATGTTCTCTGAGCAGAGTAGATTTTGCTATGTGGGAATGGAAACTAAATATAAAGAACTGAACTAAACAGTTTAATTGTGATATAATGCACTTTCAAAAATGTATTTAGTTAGTACTTACACTTGAAGTACACTTGTGTATGAAAAGAAAGTGTTTGAAAGATGGGTTCAAGTAAGTGCTAACTAAAAACATTTACAAAACAGAGATAGTATGTTAAAAGCACATTTTAGTTCATATGCTGTCTCAAAATAGCACAGTTGAGTACTCTTAGATGTTCTTAGGATTATCTTAAGATGTACTAAAGAAGAATTTTTAGTATATTAAGTACAAAATTAGTGCAAAAATAGAGCACTTTAAGTACACATCCTAGTGTAAGTGTAATTTTTTTTCACCTGGGTAATTAGCTCTAAGTTTGAAACTTTCACCTCAATTGTGCTATGGATGTGAACTTAAGTTGAAAGAGGAACCTTAACTGTATCTATGTACAGGAGGATGAGGGTTATTTTGGTCAGTAAGAAACCATGTTGTAAAATGTTATACTACTGCAAGCATGTCCTGATATTGCTGACTTAGATGCGTTCCTGGGTCAACATATTTTCTAGTTTGAAAATTTAGTCTTACCCCTAAACCTAACCCTATAAGTTATCCCAAAAATCAGAGGGAAATGATATATGAATAACACTGATGTAGAAGCACCAATTCATGATTTTAAGCCTAAACTTGACATAATCTGTAAACTTGTCCCTCAAATCTGATTGATTTGAATGTTGTTCCAGGATAAACAAAAATGTTGACCCAGAAACGCATCTAACTCAGCAATATTAGGACGTGTGCTACTGCATACACCTAAACAACCTCACGACAATGCCCTGGCAACTACCCAAAAGACTTAAAGTCGGATTTACAAACTACACTTTAATTAGTATTTACACATCTCTGAATATTTCTTGACTCTGTGCACTTAAAATGAAAAGGTGTCAGTACAGGATACAGTATAAATTAACCTTATGCAGTGAGCATCAGCTTATTGCATCAGCTTAATGCTTAAATCATCGTGTCAGTGGCTGCATCCGACAACTGAAAAATGCTGCCTTCGGAGGATGCAGTCTAAGGTAGGAGGGCATCAAGGCATTTCCGAATCCAAAGTTAGCTTCACTTCCTGTCTTGTGATATGCCTTCATCTGATCAGTTTTTGAAGGCAGCAAAGATATTATCCTTCGCTGCCTTTGATATCCCACAATCCTGTGCTTTCTATTCTGTGACAGTTGAACTAAAAAATAAAGATGGCATCTGAAAGTTGTGGTGGGTGGTTTGTGTGAAAATGTACGTTTTTGACCATCATTTTCCACTTTTGATGTAATTTCTAGCGAGAAATTACTATATTAGTCATTAAATATTCACTTAGTTATCGCCAAAGCTTGCGCTATTTTGCTGATCATTAAACCATTACGTTGCCTCAGAACTCTGTCCGAAATCAGTTCATGAGGTGCCTTCGTGTGCAAACCCTGCCTACAAAGTCATTACCTGATCAGTTTATGCTGATTAGTTCTGGATTGGTGCTGGTCAAACCGGTGTTGTTTATCACCAAATCTTTGCTGTTAATGCTAGTCAGCCAGACTGAAAACAAGCATGCTAGCATCCCATGCTAAGGACTGGCAAGCAGAATGTATGCTGGTGACCAGCTATGCCTGTTTTTTTCAGAGGGATCTAAAGCAGAAAAAGATAAGAGAACTGTGGTATTTTTATTCAGCCAGTATGAGTCAGTCTTTTGGCTTCTGTCTGCTAGCTTTAAACTTTCCCCTCATCAGGAGGCAGCCGGGAGCTTCTTCATGTCTCTATTGCAGAGATTTGAAGACAAAATTTTTACTGCTGTCATAGTTCACTTATTATACACAGTTCCTCCAAGTGTCAGCCAAAGTGCTTGTGGCCCCATGATCATTTTGCGTTAGTACTGCTGGTAATTAGTGTTGGGAAGTATTCCAGTTAATAGATGGAAATTTGAAAAGATAACAATGTCCTGTGGCTTGATGCTCATTCGGCCTTCAGGTGGTTTAGTTGCTGCATGCCTAACTGTGTTACCAATAGAGAAGCATCCACAGTAGTTTATGTATACATACAGCACTGGAGGATATGAATCCATAATGCACATAAAAGCATGCACGCATATTGATTTGTTCTCTTTTAGTCTAAACTGGGCTCTTATGGAGCCAAAGAGAGAACAGACTATGAGTAACTGAGACAAAGTCTGGGTTAAAATTTGACCTGTTTCCAGGTGATTGTAACAAGATAATTTTATCATTGTTGTTATCCTTACAAGTCTCAAATGAAGAATCACAAACTATATTTTTGAATGGTACAATATGCAGATATGAGAGAAATCTACACTGTAAAAAATATAAAAAAAAACATGGCAGGTGTGGTTACCAGAAATTCACTGTAAAAAACATGTGACAATGTTTCAGGTATAATCAACTTGACCAAAATACATAAATCTGACAGTATGTTACTATAACGTCTGTTCTGGGTTTGAGTTTTGTTTGAGTTGTGATCTTGTTTTTTGACACTTTTTCCAATTCATTTTCCTTTGTCTTAGGGGCCATTTATACAATGCCATTTTCAACTAAAAATGGAAAACCTTTTATACGTTTTGGCCGTTCATTTACACGACAACAGCGTTTTGGTGGCCTGAAAAAGCAAACTTTTGAAAACAGGTTTTTAAAGTGCAAGTTTTTGAAAACGGTCTCCGTGTAAACAACAAAAACGCGAATCTGTGAAAACGATGACGTCATGCGCATTACATGTTAAGCCTATAGTGTTTCATCGCCATCTAATGGCCTGCCAGCAGAATACAACGTTTTAAGTCATTTTCTCGGATTCGTATGAATGGGGATCGTTTTGATAATGGTGTCGTCTGTATGCGGAAAACTCCTCAGTTTTAACCATATCGTTGTCGTGTAAATGTAGCCTTAGTTGTTAACATTTAACGCCAATGCGCTTTTGAGCGACCCGAGTTCAAGTCCTGGCTAGTGGTCCTTTCCCGATCCCGTACCCCTCTTTCTCTCCCACTTTGCTTCCTGTTTAATCACTGTCCAATCATAATAAAGGCAAAAACGCCAAAAACAAATCTAAAAAAAAAAAAAAAAAAAAAAAAAGTACCCTTAGTTCATTAGTTGCCATGGTTTTTGATTTGCCCTCATGTGTTACACCTGTGTCTAGTTAATTATCTTGTTTAGTCCCTAGTGTTTCTCTGTGTATATAGCCACCATTTTCAGTTGTTCTTAAATAAGTGGCTGTTCTGTTCACTGTTTTTGTTTCCTGAGTACTTGAGAAGTGTATTTTTTGGGACAGATCCAGCTCTTTTATTTGCGTCTTGATTCAATCGCGTTCTGACAGTTGCAGTAAATGGTGTATATGTAATGTAATGTTAAACTATTAACAGTTTTTAACAGACTGCTGCTATTATTAGCACATACAGTATACTGGATAATATATAATACAGTTCTGTTATTGTGGTATCTTTCATTTCAGATTAGCCAACTCTAAACAACAAAAAATTGTTGCTGTACATGTCGGTCAGACGTACTCTTTCTGTCTAAGTAGGCTCTTGTCCAGAATAAGCCATAAATTGGACCATTTTACACCTATTCTTAGTCTGGCTTGCCAAGACTAAGGTCCTTCAATGCAGTTATCCTGGCTAACAAATCACTGAACAGTGTTTGGAGTCCTGTGGTATTTAATGGTACTAGCTGGGTTTTGTTGGAAGCTTGAGAGCCTCTCAAAGTCTTAATTACCCAGTGCTTAGAGGAGAAACAGTGGGCTGAGTGTTTTGTTTGATAGGCAGCCATATTGTACATAGATAAAACCCACACCCACAGGCTTAATGGTGCCCTTTATGGAGCTGGGTGTTCTCCAGACTCACTTATTCATTTCATTGGTCAAAAAAAAAATCTGGAGAGATCAAAAAGCATTAAAACAGCATAATCAATCACAATAAGATAACTACAGGGTCAGAGGACAAACACACCTTGCTTGAAGACAAAGGAGTAAATGGCATGTAACCTTGGTGCTTTCACCATTGCAGTTGTTGTGTGTGGTTGAGATTTCCCTTGAGGAGAACTGGATTGGGTGGATCCTAGTAGGCTTAAACAGTACATGTTTTGTATCTTTGAACTGTTGTATGCGCTTGTGTTTGTGTGTATGTTAGTGGGTGTGGTTATAGTATGTGTCTATGGATTGCTCTCTGATGTCATAATCTCAGCCCTACTGTGTTCCAATGCATCATGGGGGAACCTAGGCATCTCAGGAACCTTGTTTTCCCATCACTCTCCTCCAGGGACTAACATGCCCACCTGCTGCAGAAACTCAGCGTGAATACAGACTCCTTGCAGTAATGTTTAGACACACACTCACACACACACATACACACACGCACGTTTGTTTTTGTGAATTGTGAGGACATTCCATTGGCGTGATGGTTTTTATACTGTACAAACCGTATTTTCTATCGCCCTACACTACCCCTACCCCTAAACCTACCCATCACAGGAAACTGCACATTTTTACTTTCTCAAAAAACTCATTCTGTATGATTTATAAGCCTTTTGAAAAATGGGGACATGGGGTAATGAAAAAAGTCACCCTCTCCTTGTAATACCTTTGTCATACCCATGTCATTACACAAATTTGTGTCCTGATGTGTCACAAAAACATGCACACACACACAAACACATATTAGGTTTCTATGTTTTATGGGGAATTACATTCATAGACACAATGATTTTTATACTGTACAAACTGTATATTCTATCCCCTAACCCTAAACCTACCTATCACAGAAAACTTTCTGCATTTTTACATTTTCAAAAATATATAATTTAGTATGATTTATAAGCTGTTTTTTGGAGACCAAAAAATGTACCCATGACATAGGATTTATCAGTATAATGCATTAAACTGATCAAACATGACGTATAAAGTTACAAAAAATACTGAACTTTGTATTCATCATCTATTCATCCAAAAAAAAAAAAAAAATGTGCATGATTTCCACACACACAAAAAAATATAATCCACAACTATTAATAATAAGAAATGTTTCTTGAGAATAAATCAACATATTAGAATGATTTCGGAAGGATCATGTGTCACTGAAGACTGGAGTAAAGATGCTTTACCATCACAGCAATAAATTACATTTTAAAATATTTAAATAGCAAACAGTTATTATAAATTTCAATAATATTTTAAAATATTAACTTTTGTACTGTATTTTTAATCAAATAAATGCCTTGGTATATATATATATATATATATATATATATATATATATATATATATCTTTTTGGGAAAGATGCAACAAGTTTTTCACACTTGGATTTGGGGATCCTCTGCCATTCCTCCTTGTAGATCCTCTCCAGTTCTGTCAGGTTGGATGGTAAATGTTGGTGGACAGCCAATTTTAGGTCTCTCCAGAAATGCTCAATTGGGTTTAAGTCAGGGCTCTGGCTGGGCCATTCAAGAACAGTCACAGAGTTTTTGTGAAGCCACTCCTTCGTTATTTTAGCTATGTGCTTAGGGTCATTGTCTTGTTGGAAGGTAAACCTTCGGCCCAGTCTGAGGTCCTGAGCACTCTGGAGAAGGTTTTCTTCAAGGATATCCCTGTACTTGGCCGCATTCATCTTTCCCTCGATTGCAACCAGTCATCCTGTCCCTGCAGCTGAAAAACACCCCAACAGCATGATGCTGCCACCACCATGCTTCACTGTTGGGACTGTATTACACAGGTGATGAGCAGTGCCTGGTTTTCTCCACACATACCGCTTAGAATGAAGGCCAAAAAGTTCTATCTTGGTATCTTGGTCTCATCAGACCAGAGAATCTTATTTCTCACCATCTTGGAGTCCTTCAGGCAGTCTTTCATGTGTCTTGCACTGAGGAGAGGCTTCCGTCGGGCCACTCTGCCATAAAGCCCGGACTGGTGGAGGGCTGCAGTGATGGTTGACTTTCTACAACTTTCTCCCATCTCCCGACTGCATCTCTGGAGCTCAGCCACAGTGATCTTTGGGTTCTTCTTTACCTCTCTCACCAAGGCTCTTCTCCCCCGATAGCTCAGTTTGGCCAGACGGCCAGCTCTAGGAAGGGTTCTGGTCGTCCCAAACATCTTCCATTTAAGGATTACAGAGGCCACTGTGCTCTTAGGAACCTTAAGTGCAGCAGAAATGTTTTTGTAACCTTGGCCAGATCTGTGCCTTGCCACAATTCTGTCTCTGAGCTCTTCAGTCAGTTCCTTTGACCTCATGATTCTCATTTGCTCTGACATGCACTGTGAGCTGTAAGGTCTTAAATAGACAGGTGTGTGGCTTTCCTAATCAAGTCCAATCAGTATAATCAAACACAGCTGGACTCAAATGAAGGTCTAGAACCATCTCAAGGATGATCAGAAGAAATGGACAGCACCTGAGTTAAATATATGAGTGACACAGCAAAGAGTCTGAATACTTTGGACCATGTGATAACTTAAATGATTTTAGCAAATGGCTGCAATATATAAGAGTGAAAAATATAAGGGGGTCTGAATACTTTCCGTACCCACTTTGTATATATATATATATATATATATATATATATATTATACACATATATTCATTTTGATTTGATATATATTATACACATATATTCATTTGATTTTAACTTTTCTGGACAAGTTAGGTGAGATTCACCCATAATAGGTAACATGCTGAGACATCGCTCTCTCATCTGTAAAACTGCTGTTTCATAAGGATGCAGCTAGCAGTGTCTATCATATTTCTTATTTATTTCATGGTATATTTCAACCATAATATCACTTCCTTCACACTGTGTCTTCAATTAAGATTATCAATCATTCCTCACTGGCGAGATGCCAATTAAAACTTCCAAACAATTATCATACTTTAGATCTCATTACATATTCCCCAGACACTCCCAAGAGCGCTGCCTCAGACAGTCTGGAAATCGTTGTTTTAACAAGGAGAAAAGTGCAAAGTCACAGAGTGAGAGAATTCCTTCCTCATTTCTCGTTTCGTCTCAACCCCCCTCGGTTCAGTATCTGGAGCAGTTGTGTATGAATGGGAATAAAACTCTCTCACCTCAGAGTAACATACCCAAAGGAAGAGGACAAAAATACCCTGCACCAAATAATCAAAATATTATAGACAGACAGACAGTTTCTTCAAATGTAGGTGCCCTTACTGATGATAAGCTTGTTCATTTGGAAATTAGGGATGACACATAGTTTAGTCCACATTGTGCACTTCTCAGGATTTATTTTAAGATAAAAATATGTTTAAGATAACTTCATCATATTTTGAATCATTTTTGTGAATTTACAACACATAGGACTTATTTTAAAAAAGCAAAAACTTGTCTGATGAATGGTTGATGGCAACAGATGCCAAAGTAGAATTGGTCAGATAATTTTTAGTGAAGAGTTTTTTGACAATGAATCAGTTATGTTCTGTTTTTATTATCATGGTGTTTTTATTTTCCTGTTTGCCTGTCTGTGTTCCCAATATGTTTCCATAGTTCCTAATCAATTACGTACCTGTTTCTGTTCAGTTCTCCTTTTTTATTTAACCCTTAGTTTCCTCAGTTCTGGGTTCCGTGTCGTCAGTGTTATGGTTGCATTCTCGTGAGTTTGTCTGTGGATATCTGATTAAATACAGTTTATTTCTCTGAATCTCCTGCGTCATGCGCTTTATTGAAGGCATAACGTGACAGACAAATTGTTATTGTTATTTGCACACACATAAATATGCACTCATGGAAAGTCTAAACAACCTTAGGGGTCTGTTTAGGATCCCCTCAGAGAAAAAAGTGTGTGTGTTGTGTGCTTTCTTCAATTTGCAAGTCAGTACTGGAGGCACTTGAGGATGCAGATCAGCAGATGGATTGTCCCACACCTCCCAGCCTATTCTGTCTGCCAGAGACAATCACAGACACCAACGCTGAGCACACAGCTCCAGCCAAATCCGATCACAGCATTGATGAGACGAGAACAGGGAGAATGCCCACATTCACACTGATAAATACTACCTTTCTTACAATAATCTGACAAACAATGAAGGGATGTAGAGGTACTATTTTTGCTATTACCCCAACTTACAAAATTGTAAATCATTTGCTGAATTTTGATTGTTTTAATGTGTGTTCATTACTTTATTTAGTAGAATGTTAATTAAAGAGATAAAGATGAATTCTGTCATCATTTACTCACCCTCATGTTGTTCCATCTGTTTGACTTACTTTCTTCTGTGAATCACAAAAGAAGAATGGTACCCAAACAGTTTTGGCTACCATTGATTTTCATATTATGAACAAAAAATTCTCAAAATATCTTATTTTATGTTACCCATTGATCAGTTTTAAACAGATAAATGTGAATCATGATCAGATCGAAGTCTGAACTTTTCTTGACAGGTGACTGCATGATTGAGCTGATATATATATATATATATATATATATATATATATATATATATATATATATATATATATATATGAGCAGCAATTATCAAGATTCAAGCTCTTTTAAGGCCTTTAAGCACATGTGTAAAAAGATATTATGTTTTAATCAAAAAGCCTGTAACCATCTCGATCATAGATGGAAAATACCATTTACAGCCAACTGCCAATTTACCATAGGAAATATATGTTTTTTAAAGCTTTTTAACAGTTATTGAGGTTGAGGTTTTTAAATAAATAATAATATTTAATGAATGATTCGATTTACAGCGCCGCAGCAAAGTTGCTCAGAATAAAGAGTATGAATGTCGTGGGTGTGTGCGAAAATTCGCATGATATTCAATCATTTGCGCATGTGAAAAATGCGAAGGCGGCCCACCTGGGTGGCCGATTTCTTTCAAATTTCTCACAGGCCTCTAGGGTCATGAGTCAAACATGCCCAGTGAGTTTCATTCTGACTGGTCTCCATTAACCTTGTCTGACAGCTGCTCAAACTTCATTGGCCGATGGCAGCTGTGTTTGTCGAGATATGAGCATGTCCTCAAATGCAGTCTTGGCACCATGGACAAAGACACACATGCCAATTTTCAAGTCAATCAGACTTAGTGTTGTGTAGTTATAGCAATTTTTTAATTTTGTTATAGCGTCACCAAGTGGCCAGTCGCCGCACCCTTTTTCACGTGACCACAGAATGAGCTCTTACATATGTATGCCAAGTCTGGTGAAAATATCTTATTCCATTCACGAGTTACAGCCATTTTAGTAAAAGTGTCTCCGCCCACTTTGAACGTTTTGGCAGCCCTTAGAGGCCGTGAATCAAAAATGCAACTTTTTTTTTATAATTATTGACAAGCAGAAAACCCTAGGACTAGTTGCCAAAACCCTAGGACTAGTTTGCAAAAGTAGTTTTTTCAAAAAACAAAATACGCAAAAAAATCTGGATTTCATGTCCGTCTTGAGCCAAGGATTCCAACAATATAAGACACTTGAGCTACGCCTAACAGTTTAGGAGTTTAGAACGATTTCATACTATTCACCCCTGTAGTGCCCTAGAGTGCCCTAGTGTAGACGGCATGAGTACTACCAGACTCTATGACATAAGATTTGGTCTGCCTGATCACTTTTAGGTAAGAATGCTGATCCTTGGAAATTTAAACAATTACAATAGGGTTTCAGAGCTATGTGCTTGAACCCCTAAAAACATCTGCAAGGGTTCGCACTGAACTGGTTTGGAGAAAAAATATGCTATAGAGCTAGCTGTTTGAACAAAAACCAAGCAAATTATTTCAGAACAGTCAGACGGTGTGTGCTGAATTTAGTGGATTTAGCCTGGAAGTACAAGATAGTGTTAGAACGTTTGCTCACATAATAAGAAGCTTAAATGGAATATCTATATGTTGGCATTGTCAGCCTAACATAACTTCCCACCGCACAGTAAGCATAGTTTATTTCTAAACTCCTCTGCTGATCTGTGGGATGTAGCCTACATCTTGACATCCTGGAATGCAAGCCTAGCTAAAATAAGATAGCGCTCCTCGATTTGAAAATTCAGGCATAAATGTGCTGTTTTTATCCAAGGAGGTGAAATGTAATCAATCTTTTTCCTGGCCCTGGTTTTAAGGCTAGCTTGGCCTGTTTTTATAATATCCCACTGCTAAACATTTCCTCTCCTAAGGAAAAAGATGGTACTCACTCAGGATGTTGGCACCCTCCCTACAAAACCCACTGTAACAAAAATGACTTAAAAGATGCTGAAATGTTGTTCAATGCAATAAATACAATCTTGGTTTTGATAGAAGCACAACAGAGATGGCCTGCTACATTTGCTAAAATGTGCAGAATTGTTACGATAGGACAGCACTTAGTACAAACTCTCGTGTACAACACTCATGTTGGTAAAGTCATGTATTAAGTTAATCAAACAAAATCATGCTATTCTTCAACACATTATTAAAGTTGTAATGTAAGGGAAGTGACAAATATTTTCTTCCGTGTTGTGACGTACCTCCCAGTGTAATAGATTATCAAAAAAGAAATGTAGGATGGCGACTTGGTTTTATGTATCGGTTGTTGATTGAATTTTGAGATGTGGGCTTTCCACTCTATAATGGAGGTTGATGAACGCAAGGTTGCAGGGATTTAATAAATGATGCATCCTGCATACGTCACCAGAGAGAAGTCTGTCATTTTCACAGGAAGGACCAGTTATGACATTTTGATTAAACGTAACGAGGTTTAAAAAAATTAAACATATGCATGAATGAATTGTTCACAGTAACATCTATATAACGTGTTCTATCATGCAATGTAGAAAGTTTAACTCGTTGCATTTTATTTGCTTTTCAAATCAGGTTAAGTCTGACTTAAATGGCCATTCTATTGCACTTTTTCTAAGTATGGAATGCTTTTTTCAGCATACTGTTTTTGTACAACACACTGTTAGAGTGATGCCCAGTTGACCACCAAGATGAATGTTCATGCTAAACTTTTCAATTGAACATTTAAAGGGTTAGTTCACCCAAAAATGAAAATTCTGTCATTAATTACTCACCCTCATGTTGTTCGAAACTCATAAGACGTTCGTTCATCTTCAGACCTTTTTGATGACAGAATGCTGTCAGATTTCCTTCCCTTTATAACTACCACTTTGATGCTTAAAAAACTTCATAAAGAGATCAGAAAAATAATCCATATGAATCAAGCGGTTTAGTCCAAATTTTCCGAAGAGAATCGATCGCTTGTTATGACGAACAGATTTAATTTAGGCTTTTACTCACATGTAAACACAGCAAACATAATTAGAAGCTCAACCAAACCTGTTTCACGTGCAATCCATAAAGGTCACAGTTCATGTGAGTACAGTAGCTCAATATTATTATTATAAAGCGACAAGAATATTTTTGGTGCACAAAAAAAAAAAAAAATAACGACTTATATAGTGATGGCCCATTTCAAAACGTTGCTTCAGGAAGCATTGGAGCATAATGAATCAGTGTATCGAATCATGATTCGGATTGCGTGTCAAACTGCTGAAATCACGTGACTTTGGCGCTCCGAACCGCTGATTCGACACGCTGATTCATTATGCTCCAAAGCTTCCTGAAGCAGTGTTTTGAAATCGACCATCACTAAATAAGTCGTTATTTTGTTTTTTTGGCGCACCAAAAAACTCATCGCTTTATAATATTAATATTGAACAACTGTACTCACATGAACTGATTTAAATATTTTTTAGTACCTTTATGGATCTTGAGAGAGGAAATGTCATTGCTGGCTATGGAGGCCTCACTGAGCCATTTCAACAAAAATATCTTAATTTGTGTTCCGAAGATTAACGAAGGTCTTACGGGTGTGGAACAGCATGATGGTAAGTAATAAATGACAGAATTTTAATTTGAACCCTTTAAATCTGTTCATCATAACAAGTGATTGATTCTCTTCAGGAAAATTTGGACTAAACCGATCAATCAATTGGATTATTTTTCCGATCGCTTTATGAATTTTTTGAAGCGTAAAAATAGTTACAAAGGCAGTCGATGGAAGGAAACCTGACACCATTCTGTCATCAAAAAGATCTTCATTTGTGTTCTGAAGATGAATAAAAAGTCTTACAAGTTTCGAACGACATGAGGGTGAGTAATTAATGACAGAATTTTCATTTTGGGGTGAACTTTCCTCTTTAAAAGAGGAAATACAGATGCTTGTTTATTTATTACACTTTATTACGATGGTCCACTTTAAACATTCTTCTAACTATATGTAACTTTGCAACTACATGTCAACTAACTTTCATTAGAGTATTAGAAGACTGTAGTAGATTGTTACTTATAGTCAGTAGAATGTCTGTTGGGGACCATCAAATAAAATGTTAGCAGATATTAAGCAGACAGTCTACTAATACTCTAATGACTGGTACTTTGTAATTGCAGAGTTACTTATAGTTATCTAGTAGAATGTCTAAAGTGGACCACTGACATGAAATGTTACCTTTATTTATATACCTTTGCCTTCTCTCAGTCTCATTCTCTTTTTTTCTCTCTTCTGTATCTCTCACCACCTACCTCTCTCTTGATCGACCCATATAGATACCTGGCCAGATCAATGGGCAGCCCATAGCGACAGAGAAAAGAGCCTAACAAACAGCTCCTCAGACAAACAAGGTGCCTGATTCAGATGTTGAGGAGGAGGATAGATGGATTAGGGGAAAGGCAGTGCAAAACAGGAAGGATATATAGCCATTATGGACATTAATGTTGATTGCTTTGGTGAAATGATATATTTATCAGCTCATATTCTTTGCTTGCTCAGCTCCAGCCGTTAAGACATTTTAAATTCATTACAGATTCAATCCGATGCACGTTGGCTGCAGTAACAGTGAGACAAAGTTGTGTGGCTGAGAATGATGAGAGGATGAATCAGCACATTGTGTGACGGCCTCTGGAGTGGCACTGTGAGATGTGACTGTCTTGTGTGATGATGAGAGGGATCAGATCTCAGATTTGAGTCAACACTGAACAGCCTGAGCCGAGGGGAGCACACTCAAGGGAGGCACCTCAAAGTAATTAAAAATCAGAGCCAGAGATGTGTGTGTGTGTGTGTGTGAGAGAGAGAGAGAAAGAGAGAAGGAAAGGGGAAATGAGAAGGCAGAAAGAAAGAGAGAGAAAGGTCATTTTGATTCTTACGTTCACTGTGGGAGTTTTGGTTCAGAGGTGGGCGGCAGTTTGTCTAGAAAGCAAATCACAGTGGTCTAGTTTTCCAGAGGGTCTAATAAGGCAGTCGCAGTGTGCAGGAGTAAAGGACAATTCTGGGTTATTTCCAACTTAATGTGCATGTACCACATCTGTGTCTTGCTGTCGATTAGCACTGGCAATAATATCGACTTGTCCCTTCGAATGAACAAACAGGAAACATGTTTAAGGAATACACTTGAAATGGAAGCTTATCAAGGAAATGGGCAATACCACAAACACTTAAAATATGCAATTATAACAATATCATACTAAAACTAAACCATAACATTTAAAACTTAAGTTTAAGTACCATCACTGAAGGGATTTGCAAAAATAATGATTGTTTGCACACAGGTTTCCCAAACAAAGCTTTGAACGAACCATCGATTTACATGTACAGTATGTGTTAGCATCTAGCTAATTTCATTACCTTACCTTTTAAGTTCATACACTTATTTCAGCCCTGCACTTTTGCCCAAGTGAAAAGTCAAATGTACACCATCAGAAAATACCTCTCTTCCATAGCATAACAGGGATTTGGGCAATATTTGCCTTAAAATGAAGGGATGTACACTTTTAAAATCTGCTAGAAATAGGGTACAACGGGGCAAAAGGCGCCTTTGATTTTATTTTCCTCTAAACCACTAGATGGCACAAAAACTTGCCGCAGCACTTTCCTAAACATCCGTTTTTCAAAATGTACATACAAATTTGTCTGATTCTTCACGCGATCACGGGCAGCAACGCAAAGTTGATTCTGAGGTAGTTAATGTTTGTATTTTCAGACAAAGGTCTTCTTAATGATTTTCAGTTTTGTTCAAGGTAATTCAAGCAATAGTTTTTCAATAACGGAATAATATGTAAAAGTATGGTATTTGGGGTAAAAAGCGCCCCTGCTGTTGGGGCAAAAGGCACAATAATTAACATGTTAATGAATAGCTGACTGACTTTTCCATTTCTTGACATAACATGGTTAGATTCACATAGCAAATATCATATATCAAATTGGGTATCCATCTTAGAGATAATACCCATATTTATATTGAAACAATCATATTTTAAAATATATGAATCATATCATAATAAAATACCATTTATTGTTACTACTGTAAATCTATATTAAATAGGCTATTATGGGATCTCCTTCCATGCTTTCAGAAGCGGATATGTTTAGTTTCATTGTGTTTTGGGGCCGTTTACACCACAATGTTTTCAACTAAAAATGGAAAACTTTTTATGTTTTTTGGCTGTTCATTTACATGACACTGGCATTTTGGGGGCCTGAAAATGCAAACTGAAAACGGGATTTAAAGTGTCTCTGTGTAAACTACAAAAACACAAATTTGTGAAAACAGTGACGTCATGCACATATTAGTGATGTTCGATTCTTGAACAAATCGTTCTTTTGAGCCGGTTCTCAGGAAGTAACTGGTCGAACCGGCTCACAAATTGAACTGAATTGAACTTTAGTTCCGGGTTGATGATGCAAGATGCACAGCTGAAGTATCACGTCCGACTCAAAAATAACCGAATGAGCCGGTCCGACTGACTGTCGAAGTTTGCCGAGGATTACCGAATAGTCTGATGAGTGAGTTGATGATACAATGCAAGCCTGAGGCATGTACTGGAAATATGCTTTATTATGACTACTGTTATTAAAAACATTTTATTAAAACCTGCAAAAAAATTTCTGTCAAGTGATGTAAATAAATTTTACTATTTACTATTTACTATTAAATTTTGTTTACTGTGCATGCAGATTATATTTTAAGCTGTTAAGCAAAATCAATGAGTTTATAAGACTTTAGACATGTAGAAAATATCTGCATTTGTGCATCAAATGTGTGTTGTAGTTGCGAATCTTATCCTAGATGTAGGCTACTCAATATTGGTCAGTCGTTTCCAAAATAAAGCATCTGCAAATGAAACTGTGACTAAAACTTAAGTGAATAAAAGGCAATAATCAGCAATATGTGTTGACACAAATAACTTTTTATTTGATTGTTTCAGTATGCGTTGACACAAATGACTTTATTTGAATGTTTCACCATTATAACATAACAGTGAGTTCTTCGAAAAGAAATGCATTGCGACATCATTTATGACATCAGGAACCTAAGAATTGGCTTTTTGAACTGGTTCATTGAGTCGAACTGTCCGAAAAGAACCGGTTCGCAGAAATGAATCAGACTTTGCATCACTAACGCATATTACATGTTCAGTCTATAGGCACATAGTGTTTCTTTTCAAAGTGACATCACTAACTATTGGCCTGGCGGCATAATACAGCGTTTTTAGTAGTTTTCGCAGATCTGTGTGAACGGGGATTTTAACAAGGTTGTCGTCTGTACGTGAAAATCACAACTTCGAAACATTTCAGTTTTTAGTACATTGTTGTCGTGTAACACAGGGGTTTTCAAACATTTTGATGCCAAGGACCCCAAATATGATGAACTTTTTATTGCTTCCAAACTTAAATTGGCTATACTTAATATTGGATGTATAAACCTGAAGAAGAACATTTTCAATTAAAAATTATTTGTATAAGCAACTTTCACAATAAATGTATGTAAGCAGTTTACGTGCTGCATTAAGAATACTGCTTTGCAACCCTAGTGAGCAAGATAAAGGGGACTATAATGAGAAAAACCCCTGGTGTAACAAACTATCACAATACCCTTAGTTTGGTTTGTTTTATTTCAAAATCATATAAATGTATGCGATGGCTATAGGAAAAAAGGCTCACCAGTACTGATACAAAAACATTAGCTAAAGTGATATGTTTGGCATAATGATTGTTCATAAAATAATTGTTTCAACAAATAATTAAAATAATACTGATAAATTAAATTATTTAATTTACCAACAGTGGGGGGCGCTTTTTAACCCAAATACCATATGTTTACATATTGTGAAGTTATAAAAAATCAGTTTATTTAATTACTTTGAACAAACCTCTGGTAATTTTAATGATTCTCCTTTAAAAATTTGATATTAAATATTATATAATAATGTTAAAAGCATTTAATATTAGATTGACTAGTTGATTCTTTTTATATTGATGGCCATTCAAACGTAGTTACAGGTGCTGGTCATATAATTAGAATCATCAAAAAGTTGATTTATTTCACTAATTCCATTCAAAAAGTGAAACTCGTATATTATATTCATTCATTACACACAGACTGATACATTCTTTTAATTTTGATGATTACAACTGACAACTAAGGAAAATCCCAAATTCAGTATCTCAGAAAATTAGAATATTACTTAAGACCAATACAAAGAAAGGATTTTTAAAAATCTTGGCTAACTGAAAAGTATGAACATGAAAAGTATGAGCATGTACAGCACTCAATACTTAGTTGGGGCTCCTTTTGCTTGAATTACTGCAGCAATGCGGCGTGGCATGGAGTCGATCAGTCTGTGGCCCTGCTCAGGTGTTATGAGAGCCCAGGTTGCTCTGATAGTGGCCTTCAGCTCTTCTGCATTGTTGGGTCTGGCATATTGCATCTTCCTCTTCACAATACCACATAGATTTTCTATGGGGTTAAGGTCAGGCGAGTTTGCTGGCCAATTAAAAACAGGGATACCATGGTCCTTAAACCAGGTACTGGTAGCTTTGGCACTGTGTGCAGGTGCAAAGTCCTGTTGGAAAATGAAATCTCCATAAAGTTGGTCAGCAGCAGGAAGCATGAAGTGCTCTAAAACTTCCTGGTATACGGCTGCGTTGACCTTGGACCTCAGAAAACACAGTGGACCAACACCAGCAGATGAATGGCACCCCAAACCATCACTGACTGTGGAAACTTTAAACTGGACCTCAAGCAACATGGATTGTGTGCCTCTCCTCTCTTCCTCCAGACTCTGGGACCCTGATTTCCAAAGGAAATGCAAAATTTACTTTCATCAGAGAACATAACTTTGGACCACTCTGCAGCAGTCCAGTCCTTTTTGTTTTTAGCCCAGGCGAGACGCTTCTGTACGTAGTGGTTCTTGAAGCACTGACTCCAGCTGCAGTCCACTCTTTGTGAATCTCCCCCACATTTTTGAATGGGTTTTGTTTCACAATCCTCTCCAGGGTGCGGTTATCCCTATTGCTTGTACACTTTTTTCTACCACATCTTTTCCTTCCCTTCGCCTCTCTATTACTGTGCTTGGACACAGAGCACCTTTTGTGTCTTGCCCTCCTTGTGCAAGGTGTCAATGGTTGTCTATTGGACAACTGTCAAGTCAGCAGTCTTCCCCATGATTATGTAGCCTACAGAACTAGACTGAGAGACCATTTAAAGGCCTTTGCTGGTGTTTTGAGTTAATTAGCTGATTAGAGTGTGGCACCATGTGTCTTCAATATTGAACCTTTTCACAATATTGTAATTTTCTGAGATACTGAATTTGAGATTTTCCTTAGTTGTCAGTTATAATCATCAACATTAAAAAAAATAAACATTTGAAATATATCAGTCTGTGTGTAATGAATAAATATAATATACAAGTTTCACTTTTGGAATGGAATTAGTTAAATAAATCAACTTTTTGATGATATTTTAATTATATTACCAGCACCTGTATGTGTTCTGATAAATATTGCAAATATTTCATTGTATTATAGTAGGTGTTTTTTGGAGTTCTCTTTAACGCATGAAATGAACTTTTGTTTTTCACTGTCTGTTGCCTTTGACATTCAAATTTCTGCTTTTTAACCTGGCCATCTTGATTTATAATTATATTTCCTTATATAGCATAGCCTATATTTCCTTTACAAGTATATTTACTTTTAACATATTTTCAGTTTCTTTATACAAACTGAGTGTTACAATCAAAGTGATCGTCTGTGGCAATCAACATGTTATATATGCACTACAAGGACAGGTTCAGAATATTCCTTTAACTGAGCTCCCGACAAACCCACCACAGCACAGTCAATCAGCTCCGTTTCACAGCCACGCCATTGATTCAGCTCATCTGATGTTCATCTAATGCTGTGCACTCAGGAAGTACAACGCTCTTGCACAGAATCAATCATTCACTCTGACAGTGAGCCTGATTCAGATCGGCCAATGAAAGAGCACCGTGAGCCTCTATCCATTATGCACGTTTCACTCTGCAGACAGAATGAGCTGCTGCATGTTTGATGAGTGAACGGTTACTCATGATAAATGTTGTAAGATAGTGCTGGCTCCCAGATCTGTTTGTTTAACAGGAAGCTGTAGTGAGTGCATGAATGTCTACAGGGAATATGGGGAGATGGATTTGTACAACGGCCGGCTGGTGAGTGGTATATATGTAGTGAGCTTGTGTAAAGATAAGGTCCATTAATCTGTTGTATGAAATCTATCTTATATCCCTAACTGACAGTAATGATAGAGTGTGAGAGGACTGGCAGAGCACTGTGTCAGGCGAGACAGAGTGAGAATAAAACTGTATATATACTGAATGCATTAGATATCAAACCAGGCAGCATTTATGGTAACACTTTGCAATAAGGTTCCATTTATTAACATTAGTTAACATGAACTAACAATGAAAAATGCTTCTAAAGCTTTTATTAATCTTATTAATTTCAGCATTTACTAATACATTATGAAATTCACAATTTAAGTTCTTACTGAATGGACCTGAGATAACACAAACTAACAACAGACAGTTGGTACATAACAAAGATTAATAAATACTGCAAAAAAAAATAAATAAATAAAAATGTATTGCTCTTTGCTAGCTAGTAGTACCCCGGACTACACTTCCCACAATTCTCCCTGTCAGTCACATGTTCTCTCCACACCAATCACCTGTCGCCACATACAGCCATGCACACACTCCTCACTAATCACCACACCCAGCTGCAGCTTGTTACCTGGACTATAAAAGGACTCTCACTCACACCATCTAATTGTGAAGTCTTGTTAACTGTTGTTGCAATTCTGAGCGTTCCCCTGTGTTTTCTGTCTACGTGTTTTGCTGTTACCGTTCCTGCTTGTTCCCTGTTTATTGACCCGTTGCTGCCTGTCCTGACCCTTGCTTTGTATACCGACCTGTGAGTGATATCTGCCAGTCCCGACCTCTGTCTGTACCTGGATTACGATTCTGTCTACTAGGGGTGTCCCGATCACGTTTTTTTGCCAGCGAGTCCGAGTCCGAGTCATTTGATTTTAAATATCTACCGATACCGAGTCCCGATCCGATACTTCTATAATACATGAAAAAGAATAAAGAGCGAAAAAACAGATCCAGGAACAGTGCTTTTCAGGTTTTTCAGGTATCTAACAGTTGTTTTCACGTACAGAAAATGGATAAAGTAATCAAATATAAAATATCACTGCATATTATCTTTACTGTATAAAATAAATAAAGATTAATCATTATTGAAGTTACAAAAACTATTCAGTCAAGAGCAGTAAGTGATTTCTTTGTTATTTGTTGTTTTATTTAACATTAAAACAGGCAGCAGGAATAGTTTTTCTCCCTTTAAGACATGCACAATCCAGTAGCTACATATCTATACTGTTACACATGCGATGTCTTTCTCGACTAATATACGTTCACTTAAGACATAACCGACTATGTTTGCTAGGATACTCGCTAGGACGGGCATTTTTAAATAATTTTTGTATGAATTTGTCCGCTGAAGCGCAAGACCTGAACGATAACTATTTGCGCGCTGACTGGAATAAGCGTGTGCGCGCTTCGGATGAGCGCACACAAATCTTCTCACAGCGCGTGCGAGTTCTCTTTCGCGTCTTGTTCTTGAAGGTTTAAATCAGCAAGGCTTAAATGAGTTAGTTTAAACACAGATAGCAACGTGTGCTGTTCAGGTCTCACCTGTATCATCACCCGGGTGATGACAGTGTAAATGACTGGACATTAGAGCAGACGGCACTCGCAGTTAACAGTTTACAAAGAGTGACTGTTTTGTCCACGCTTGTTGATTATCGTTTTGCGCATCCATCGACTGAAACGTACATTATTTGAACTCTGTCTATCTGTTTTCCACGTTGCTATTTTAAACAAAGCATACGGTACGGTTCGATTTTTTTTTTACCGAGAACCGTTGCACCCCTAATACATATATATCCCGAGTCCTGATCGGGAGGTAACGTCCGATTCCGATCGAGTCTGAAACCACGTGATCGGGCACGATTTTCGTTCACATGATCGGATCTGGACATCCCTACTGTATACCCTCTGCTGTACCTGCTTGCTCCTGATTTACCCTGCCTGTACGACCACGCTTACATTTAATAAAACGCTGCACTTGGATCCCCTGCCTGAGTCCCCATTCGTTACAGAAGACTTCGCCCCATCAAGATCCAGCAGCTACTGTGAGTGTTTCTGTCACATCCAGCATCAGCATGGACCCAGCTATATGTCTCATCCACCTTTGTCAAGGTAATAGTACCCTGGAGGACCACATTCAGAAGTTTCTGGATATTGCCCAATATGCAGACTGGCCTGACTGTGCTCTTATAGACTTTTTTTGCGATGGCATAAATCAACCCCTTCAGAGTAAATTGAGACAAGAGGGACCACGTTCCTCACTTGTTTTTTGGATTATGCGTTACTGACTGTTGGCTCTCCGTTTATGGTGGGGGTCACTGAGAAATGTAACACTGCGCCGAATCATGTAATGGCCGCCGCGCCAAAGAACTTTCACAAGATGGCAGTCACAACAACACCAAGTCACGTCTTCCCAGATTTTCCAGAGTCAAGTCACGTCACCACAGATCTCCAAGAGCAACGTCACGCCTCTAGATCAGTCAGAAAGAGGAGAGGATTACGTTCCAGTGTGGCTGATCCTCCGCTGACTTCAGCACGAGCGGCTGCCATTCCCAAGCCTCTGCCAGCCGCTTCGCTCTCAAGCCCGGTGGCCGCTTCGCTCTCAAGCCCGGTGGCCGCTTCGCTCTCAAGCGCGCCGGTTGCAGCGCTCTCAAGGTTGCCGGTTGCTATGGACTCAAGCGCCCTGGACGCGATGGACAAGAGGGCTGCATTGCCAGTGCCCATGGGCAAGATGGCCGCTCCTGCTATGCTCAAGGACGTGGGGGGCGCTCCAGCCAGTGAGTCCGCTCCAGCCAGTGATTCCGCTCCAGCCAGTGAGTCTGCTCCAGCGCAGCCTGCTCTCCTGGTCTGCCCTGTCTTGGCCCAGAGGGCTGTGCTCACTTTTTATGTCTTGGCTGTCCTGCGTGCGTTGAGTAACTCGAGCTCTATTGACTTTGGAACAGTCTGCCAGCCCGAGCAGCCCGCTGTCGTCCCAGAGCCGTCCGCAGTCGTCCCAGAGCAGCCCGAACCACCAGCTGTCGTCCCAGAGCAGCCCCAGCCTGAGCCTGCTGCCATCACCGAGCTGTCCGCTCTCCCTGATATGGCCACTGAGCACCCTTGTTCTGCCCTGCCGCTACCGCTGCCCAAGCATTCTGCCCTGCTGGTGCCATCCAGGCCTTCTGTCCACGAACCTATTATGGACCCTGTTGAAATCCCCAAGAACTTTTTTGGGGGGGGCAGTATACCCAGGGGTGGGAAGCTTGTGGGTGGGAAGCTTGTGGGTGGGAAGCTTGTGGGTGGGAAGCTTGTGGGTGGGGAGCTTGTGGGTGGGGAGCTTGTGGGTGGGGAGCTTGTGGGTGGGGACCCAGCCCGGCCACTGCCGTCATTGGCCCTTACGGACCCTGACCTGTCGTGGTTACCCAAACCACCTGACCTGCCGTGGTTACCCAGACCACCTGACCTGCTGGGGCTGCTCGAGCCACCTGACCCGCCTGACCTGCCGTGGTTGCTCAAGTCACATGACCTGCCGAGGTTACCCAAGCCACCTGATCCCCGTGGCCTTCTGACACTCCGGACTCACCATGGCTGCCCGTGGCACCTGACCCTGGAACCTGCATTGGAGACTCCGTTCCTGTCCGCTACTAGAGCTCCAATGCACCCACCCCCCCTCCCTATTGGTGTCATCTACGCCGCGAGGACGCGCCTTCCGGGAGAGGGGCGTTATGTAACGATCACGGTCTGTTCCTGTCACTCCCCGGACTACACTTCCCACAATTCTCCCTGTCAGATGTTCTCTCCACACCAATCACCTGTCACCACATACAGCCATGCACACACTCCTCACTAATCACCACACCCAGCTGCAGCTTGTTACCTGGACTATAAAAGGACTCTCACTCACACCATCTAATCGCGAAGTCTTGTTAACTGTTGTTGCAATTCCGAGCGTTCCCCTGTGTTTTCTGTCTGCGTGTTTTGCTGTTACCGTTCCTGCTTGTTCCCTGTTTATTGATCCGTTGCTGCCTGTCCTGACCCTTGCTTTGTATACCGACCTGTGATTGATATCTGCCAGCCCCGACCTCTGCCTGTACCTGGATTACGATTCTGTCTACCCTCTGCTGTACCTGCTTGCTCCTGATTTACCCTGCCTGTACAACCACGTTTACATTTAATAAAACGCTGCACTTGGATCCCCTGCCTGAGTCTCCATTCACAACAGTTAGCTTATGGACCTTATTGTAAACCACATATTTTGTGGAGTCAAGACGCAGAACCTGATTTCACCAAGTGCAACATGTTCCTGGATCAACATCTTTCTTGATCCTGGAACAACATTCCAATCAATAAATTAGATTTGAGGGACAAGTTATTAAATCAGGGAAATGGGCAGTACCACAAACACTTGAAATATGCAAATATCATACTAAAACAAAATCATAACATTTTAAAGCTTTAAATGTGTGACTGGAGGGAATTGCAAAAATAATTGTTTGCAAACAGGTTTCCTGAACGAAGCTTTGAATGATCCATTGATATAGACTTTAGACTTAGACTTTATTTTATCCCCAAAAGGAAATTTAAACATTACAGCAGCATGAACAACACAATACAGATAACAATACAAGTATAATAATAATTAACATATATCATTAAATATTAAAAAAATACAATTTAAAAAATAATAAATATATATCCTAATATAAATATAAGTATTTGGGCAAATGTAATATAATTTAATTTAATTTAATGCACAATTATATATATATGTTTTTCATCACTTTTTTTTTTTAACAAATACCTACAGTTGGCCATAGAAATTCAAATGTTTTTTTTTACAGATATTGTAGGTCTTCTTAGCAAGGACACCTTGAGGGGAACTGACTTCATACTAACAATCACCTCAGCACCAGTTAGTTAAAAGTATTTGCAAAAATGACTCAGAGAAGTTTCTCTCTTCTCATTAGAACTAAAGTCTACTTGGCAGTGGCTGTGGTGACTAATTCTGTCTGATTATATGGACTACTGGCCAAAGAAATCCCTATGGATTCACTCATCACGTTAGCATAAAAAGCCTCATATTCAGAATCATATTCATAATAAACAATGGAGACCAGTCTAATTTGCAGTGTACATTTATCTTTATTTATTTAATCATTTATTATTGCAACAGCCCAGAGTTACCTCACAGCATCTGGTATTTTTAGCAAAGTCTGCATTACTGAAAGACACTCAGTGAACTGCATGCCTGGAACAGATTTTTCTCATTTACAACAGTCTGTCTTGTCTGGGATGCAGTAAAGAGCTTCTAATTGGGTGGTATTTACTTCATTTGAACTTTTTTTTCTTGCAGTCAGGTTTTATGGTCTCATGGCTACTAGCTACAGATAAAAGACAGGCACAGCAGTGTGGTTAAATAATTCCAGACATAATGCTTCACTGATTTAAAGGAAATTGCACTTTATCATTTATAATAAAAAGTGTCATCTTGCAATCAATATTAGGTCAGTAGCTATGTTTCCATCCAAAGTTGCGAATTTAAGTTATGCGCAAAATCGGAATATCATATAAAACATTTGCGAATAAAGCAGTGTTTATATCCCATGTGTTCAAGAGAACAAAATCGTCACTTCCTGGGAAATTGGTGCGAAATACCTGTAATAATAATGGAAGTTGCTGGAATTTTCCTACATTTATTCCTATATTACTGATGTGAGACGCTTCTGGGAGGTCATTATACCAAATCATTTTGATGACTTTGTCATTTCAGAATAAGTAATCAACATTTGAGATGCAATGAAACGTCTCGGTTACGTATGTTACCCTCATTCCCTGAAGGAGGGAACGGAGACGTACGTCAGTAGTAACCGACGAATTGGGATATTGCTAGAGAGCCCCTATCAGCTTCGAGAGAACTAAAACAAGCCAATGGACATTGGCGTGCGATATTTGCATAATGCGCACCTCCCCTAACAGGTGGATATAAAAAGGGGGGCAGATGCAATCGCCCTATGTTTTTCTCTGAGGAGACAACCGGTTGCCACACTGCAGCGAGGGTACAGAAACTGTGGCGACGGGACGTACGTCTCCGTTCCCTCCTTCAGGGAACGAGGGTTACATACGTAATCGAGACGTTCACTTTCAGTCGGTCACGTTCAACGTACGTCAGTAGTGACCGACGAATTGGGATCCCAACTAAAACGCCACAGTTACGAAACCCCTTCCAGTGCCCAGCGCAGGCTCTAGCCACCCGTCGCACCAAGGAGACGGAGAAGGGGGCGAGCTTACGCCGGGAAGTCTACTGCTGTTCCGATATACCCACCAAGTAAACTAGACTACACTGGGGAAGCGAACCCGTAAGGAACGCTGCGGAAACCACTACCTACCCAGAGGGGAAGGAATTTACATGGAAAACATATGGACTGGCCCGCAGGGCAGAACGCATATGAGTCCCAGACAAAGACAAAGAGCTGATCTGAGGTCCTAAGCTTCAAGTTCTATCCACGTAAACACGCAGGGCGCGAACTGGACAGAGCGAAGCCAGGGCAACATACACCTTGAGGGTGGAGGGAGACAGCCTTCGCTCCAAGCCCTCTTGCAGGAAGGAAAGCACAGATCTGACCGAGCATGATCCGGGGTCCTCTTGTCTTGCGAGAGGAGCACCATTCAACGAATAGGTCCCAGTTCAGCGCATAGAGGCTCCTCGTGAAAGGAGCTCTAGCGGAAGTGATGGTGTCTACGACCGCCTGCGGGAGATCACCCAGAACCTCCGCATCCCATCCAGGGACCACACGTGGAGGTTCCACAGGTCGTGACGCGGGTGCCATAGGAAGCCCCATCTCTGAGTCAGGAGGTCCTTCCTCAGAGGAATCGGCCAAGGAGGGGCTGTCGTGAGGAGCATTAGGTCCGAAACCCGGGTCCGAGTGACCAATACGGAGCCACTAACAAGACCTGCTCCTCATCCTCCCTGACCTAGCACAGGAGCTGTGCGAGAAGGCTCACTGGGGGAAAACGCATATTGCGTAGGCCCCAGGGCCAGCTGAGTGCCAGGGCATCCGTGCCGAGCGAGTCGCCGGTCAGGGAAAACCACTGGCCGAGGGCAGTTCCTGGGGAGGCAACAGGACTACCTGGGCCTCGCCGAAGTACTGCCAGATCAGCAGGACCGTCTGGGGATGGAGCCGCCACTCGCCCGCAAGTGGAGGCTGCCGTAAGAGCTAGTAGGCTGCACGGTTAAGCACACCTGGAACATGAGTGGCCTGAAGCGACCTCAGATGCTTCTGGCTCCATAGCAAGAGATGGCAGGCGAGTTGCGACATGCGACGGGAGCATAGACCAGCCTGATGGTTGATGTACGCAACGGCCGCAGTGCTTGTCCGAGCGGACCAGTACGTGCTTGTCTGACAGCAGCTCCTTGAAGCGGCCCGGTGCAAGACATACTGCTAGCAACTCGAGGCAATTGATATGACAATGCAGTCGAGGCCCCGTCCAAGACCCGAAACCGCATGCCCGTTGTACGTGGCCCCTCATCCGGTGGTAGAGGCATCTGTGTGGACCACAGCGTCCAAGGGGCACTCCCGCCCGCAGGAACAAAGGGTCCGACCACCGGATGAGGGTAGGGCGGCAGCTCCGTGTCACGAGGACACTGAGCGTGCTGCGCTGCCACGGCCATCTCGGGACCCAGCCGCGGAGCCGGTGTTGAAGCGGCCTCATATGGAGCAACCTGAGCGGCGTGAACGTGGCTGCAGATGCCATATGCCCCAGGAGCCTCTGAAGTCCTTCAGTGGGGCCGCCGTCCTGCTCTTGAGCGAACTCAGGCAGTTCAATACCGACTGGACGCGCTCCTCAGAGAGGCGCACAATCCGGGCGACCGAGTCTAGCTCGAGACTGAGAAAAGAGATCCTCTGCCCGGGGACGAGTTTGCTCTTGTCCCAGCTGACCCAAAGACCCAACAGGCTAAGGTGAGCTAAACCATCTCCCTGTGTACGCACAACTGCTTTCGCGAGCTGGGCAGGAACAACCAGTCGTCAAGGCAGTTGAGGATGCGAACGCCCTGTTCCTTGAGGGGGACAATGGCCACCTCCGCAACCTTGTAAAGGCGCGGGGCGACAGGGCCAGCCCGAAGGGTAGGAGTTTGTACTGACATGCTCGACCCGAGCGAGGCAGAATCGAGACATGAAGGGCTGAACCTGACTTCAAATGGGCTGGAGGGACCGGCTCGATTGTATCCCTCGCCAGGAGGACAGCCATCTCCACTCGGAGAACAGGTGCAATGTCCAACGACACCTAAGTGAAGTGGACACCCCTGAACGCCGGAGGACACCGGGCGAACTGAATCGCATAGCCGAGTCTGATAGTACGAATGAGCCAACGGGACGGGCTGGGGGCACTAACCAGGCTTCCAGACACCGAGCCAGCAGAACAAAACGCACCACAGACGTACCGGGGGTAGGGCAGCGAACCCAGAGTGTGATCAGACTCTGCGAGGTAGCAGTGCGTATGGGAGATGGCACACGGGGCGCGGCCTGCACCAACACACTGACACCTGCTGGCGAGGTGAGAGGGGGCTGGGAGTAGCGACGCGGGGCGCTGCAGACCGCCAGCCACACTCTTGGGACGTAGAGGATCGGAAAACAGTTCTTAGTGGGTACCGCTGGACTCCGGAGAGCCAGCGGCGGAACAGACCAAATTCTCCATCCGGCCCTCCTCCGGGGGAGGGAGCGATGCGAGCATCGTCCCCCGAAAGAACCGTTTACGTCAGCTCCAGGTCACCATATCTCCAGGACCGTCTCCCGCTAGTCAGGTGACTGCGGGCTGAGCGGACTGGGTTTAAGGCCAGTTTGTGAAATGAGCGCATCGAGAAGCATGCTTTGATGACGGCACATCCCAGCAAGACTCGCCAGGGGTGTTTCTGGACCACCATGGTGGACATTGTCTGGCCAGGGGCCTGCGCTATGATTTGCATCGTGCGTAGCTCAACCCTGACTCAGAACTACCCACATGCAATGAGTGCTTTGACCTACCACAGACTCGCCGGGGGCCAAGACTCATGCAGGGCAGAGGTAGTGTGCCCGTAGCACTGCCACCCCACCCTAGGGGGTAGTGAGAGAGAAAAAAACTTGTAGTGCAGGTTATTAACCTTTTGGCGTTCCATATTGACACCAAAAAAAGGCAACAAACTGCCAAGTTTTTTCATGCACATCCGGGCTAAGCCAGGGGGCGGGGCAAGGCGAGTATGCGTCGCACGACACCCCCAGGTGCCCGGGAAAGCATGGTTGCCAAGTCTGAATCCGATTCGGCATGAGCACGCCACAACCGTGGGACGCTCAGCCTCATCTTCATGTTCAGAGCCCAACAATACTCTCTCCAATGTAGCAGTCGACATCTGATCCTCTGCTGGAGCCCTGACTAAGATGTTAGGTCCTCCATTTATTTATTTTTTTAAGGAGGACCAGCAACCCATGCAGAAGCTACCAGCCATGTTGGACAGTGAACGTGGCCGTCCAACTGGACGACACACGGCACACTGGGCACCAACGTGGCCATGTTGTTTCTAAACATGATCCACCCACGAACATAGTCACAACATGTTTGCGATGCACTAGAGGAGGGGGGGGCCCACGGAGAATGGCTCGGCGGGTATTGCCCCACTGTGATCCTCTGGTCACCCAGGCTTATTAACCAAAGTAGCACTTTTCTGATTCAGAAAAATAACTAGATCGGGGAATAAGTGAGGGGACTCCACCTCATTAAAGGCAGCCGAGTCTCGACCGTGCATCTAGAGCGCCAGACAGCGCGCAGGGTTGCCGTGGCAACGCGCGCTGTCAGCCGCCAACTCGACGGCACACGGCGCGCGCTGAGCGCTCAAGCCCTTACGAGAAAGGCGAGCAAACAACGCGCCGACGTGGACATATTTTCATGAGAAATATGACCACCCACAAACACAATCTCAGCACGCTAAGCAGACATGAGAGAAAATGATCGTGTCCGTCAGAGAGGATAGGAAACGACCGCCTCCATAAACGCACAGAAGAATGACATCTTGAAAAAGACGCAGTGTCTGTCTGTGAAGCTCTTTTAGAAGGGGAAACTTCAGCTCTTTTGTGTCGAGACACACAGGGAGCGTCACGACGTGTTTAGAAAAACACAGGAGGAACCAGACCAAATCGCAGACCAACCAGTGGAATTACAGCGGAAAGCTGAGAAAACAGCAGATGTTTCCCCCCGGCTCACTCCAACTCGCGACCTGGCTGCAGGCGTCGTCACACCAACACAAGCGCCGAAACTTCTTCAGAGGCTTGAAGTTCTAACAGCCGCAGGACACCAGGTAGGCTCCAAAGCGAAAGACAGAGTGCGATTGCATCTGCCCCCCTTTTTATATCCACCTGTTAGGGGAGGTGCGCATTATGCAAATATCGCACGCCAATTCCATTGGCTTGTTTTAGTTCTCTCGAAGCTGATAGGGGCTCTCTAGCGATATCCCAATTCGTCGGTCACTACTGACGTACGTCGAACGTGACCGACTGAAAGGGAACTAATTTATCCAATTATCCACACAAATCCTCAAATTTATGCGCATCTTGGCGTTTCCATCCAGCATTTATTTTTTATGCAATATCCCCCATCCACCTGATTTAATTCACATTATATTAGGTGAATGGAAACATGGCTAGTGATGCACTCGGTTTGGTATGCTCTTGAATGTAGTATTATGCTTTAGTTTTTGAGTGAGTTGCATTCAGATTTTGTCTCTGTACTGCATGACTGTGCAGTGACCTGCAAAGCTTTGTGCTGTACTCCTTTATAGCTGTCAACATCTATCACACTACAAGACTTCAAAAACATCCTCTAAACTACTCTTAAACCTCTCAAAGAGCTTCCATTTTCCCAGTGGACAAGGCATTGTGGTAACAGCGTACATTGTTTGAACAAACAGGTAGTCCTGCACCAAAGTCATGCCATTAATGTAGTATTTCACTTAAGCTGCCCAGGATACTGAGCAGGATCCTTATGACTGAGTTGAGCTTGCAACAAAAAATCTCCAACATTCATCTACTCTAAACTGTCAGTTTTTTACCCATCTCAATGCATGAGTCTGTGAGAAGCACGTCAGATGAATGCAACTGCATTCACAAAGCCAAAAGCACTCTTTCCCTGTTCTATTCTTGGCTGCTTGCACAGAGCAGATAATATAAAGGCTGGTATGGTAGAAAATGGACAGGCTGGGAAATTAGGAAAGGTCTAATGACTGATGCTATCTCTCTGCACTTTGAGAACTAGCAGTCAGTAATTAGAGCTGGTAAATTAGACCCCATTCAGACTAAAGACTATCATTCACACAGTGCTTATAGAACAGCTCCTAAGTGCATTATCTCTGCCTTTGATCTCTATCGAAACCTTTACTCTCCTTGTTCACAATTATGAATGGTGCCAACCCCCTTCATGGAATGTTCACCATGCATTTATGTATTTAGACACCAACAAATCTAAAGTCTCAGGCTTTGAGTGTAACTGGTTTCAAATGTATTGTATTTTGATCTTTTTGGGTTGCCATTTGAATCTTTATTTGAGTATACAATTGTGCTCAAAAGTTTACATACCCCTTGCAGAATCTGCAAAAGTATTAATCATTTTAAAAGAATAAGGGATAATTAAAATCAAGTAATGCGAGTTGTCAGATTACTTTTTCTCAAGTAATTAGTAAAGTAATGCATTACTTTTAACTTTACAACAAAATATCACATAAAAAATTATACTTTTTAAAGTAAGTAAAGCAAGTTACTTTGTTTTCCCATTTATTGACTGATA
This sequence comes from Chanodichthys erythropterus, assembly GCF_024489055.1. Taxonomy (NCBI): domain Eukaryota; kingdom Metazoa; phylum Chordata; class Actinopteri; order Cypriniformes; family Xenocyprididae; genus Chanodichthys; species Chanodichthys erythropterus. Next base: position 7,838,551 of record NC_090241.1, on the reverse strand, counting down.
GCTCTCCTGTCCCCATGTTGAGTGAAATCAGGAGTTAGTGCAATGTGTAAACATGACGCTTATTGTACATGTAGTTCTGTGAGAAATGTGAGCAGGCATTTACTCTTCTCACTTGCACAAAAACAGATCTAGATTCAGTATACCTCAAAATGAATAAAAAGTGAAATAGAAACTAAGAATATTATGCAAATCTTCAATAATTAAATATGTTAAACAACACACATATACATCATGTAGTTAATCTCACTTTATTAACCAATGTCTTTGCTGCTGACCTTTTATGATCCAATTCAGCCATACCAAGAAGCAAAAATGGCTTTAGATAAACATCACATTTGTGTCTGAAGAGTGTTGAACTTCAATCCAAAATGGCATCACAAATGAAAGGATTGTTTGAGCTGCGCCTTCTACTTGTCACAGAACACAGACTCAGGAGAACGGTGAGTACAATGATAAAACAGTTTATTATCCAACAGGGTGAAAATATAAAGCAAATAAAGCAAATCACAACAACCAGAGTGGATGAGGATAGAAACAGCCCAGAAAGGTAAGGACACCACACACACCTTGATGATCGCTGCTGATGATAATGTCTCTTATCTTTGTAGGAGTTGAGCAGACAATAATCGAGGAGATGGGAATCCAGGGAAGCAAGAACAGATAAATGGAGCACAGGGAGAGAATACAGGTAAGTAGATCCAGGTGAGTAGCAAGCAACAATATACATAGTCCAAGTTAGTGAGGACGAGACCAGACAAGGCCTGTGTGTGTGGTCCTGGCTTTTATGGAGAGTTGATGAGGATGATGGCAGACAGGTGTGTGATTGGGAAGTGTGTGCAAGAGGAAACAGGCATGGTGACACCGGCGGCCAGGACAGAGCCTGGAGAACAGGAGATTCCATTGGTCACTCTGACCATGGCGAGGAGGCTAGTGACTTCATCTTGACTGCAAAAGGAAAGGACATCTGATTCTCATTCTTGAGCTGACTCATGGGTTAGAGCAGTGGTTCTCAAACCTGTCCTGGGGACCCCTCACCACTGCACATTTTGCATGTTTCCCTCATCTAACACACCTGATTCAACTCATCAACTAATTAGTAGAAACTGCAAGAGGTGAACTGGGTGTGTCTGATGAGGGAGACATGCAAAATGTGCAGCGGTAAGGGGTCCCCAGGATAGGTTTGAGAACCACTGGATTAGAGCATACTCTGGAGTGGACTCTTGGTCTGGGGAAGATTCTTGTACTGGATCAAGGACTGAAAGGGAATTTAGAGCAGACTCACCGGTGTGTGCAGCCTCTGGAGCAGACGCGAATGTAAGAGCAGGCTCAGATGCAGGCTCAGGGGTTAGAACGGGCTTGATACTGGACTCAGGGGCTAGAGCAGACTCTGGAGCAGACTCCAGGGCTGAAGCAGACACTGGAGTGGACTCAGGGGCTGGAGCCATATCTGTGCCCCAAGACATCCCCTCATACTCCTCCAAAACTCTTAAGGGCACTTGCATGTTTGCCATGATGGGACGAGACTCAGGGATGGCGGCCATCTTGGGACGAGACTCAAGGATGGTGGCCATCTTGGGACAAGGCTCTGACATGGCGGCCATCTTGGGATGAGGCTCTGGCATGGGAGCCATCTTAGGACGAGGCTCTGGCATGGTGGCCATTTTACAGGCACTAGGGAAGACTGGAGACTTTGGTTTGGAGATTTTATGGTTAGGATTGGACTTTGGGACTGGAGTGGGCTTGATGGAATAAACCGCCATTACCAGGAGGGCTGGAGTGGGTTGGGGTGGCAGCAACTGTGTTGTGCTGCCGTTTTCATCAACCTTGCCAACAGTAAAGGACGACCCACTCAACCACAGCACATGATCTATGTATTGTGCTAGAGTACCCGGGGTAGCACATGCTGGTACTTGGAGAAACAGCTGGACATCTAGACCACTCCAGAAGTTGTTTCATCATTCCAAGGTACCTGGTGGGAAAGCTGAAGGAACTCTTCAACATAGAACTTGATCGAGCGGCCATTTTGGGTTATGAAGAGAAGGAGAGTGGCAGGATCAAATGAAATGGAGCTCATTGCTGCTGATGATAATGTCTCTTATCTTTGTAAGAGGTGAGCAGACAATAACAGGCATGGTGACTGGTGATCCTGACACTACTGTAATGGCATGAATTTGTATTTCCTTCAGCCTGAGGCTTATTCATTTCACTTTTGGTGTGAAAAGTCCTTCACATTTGCCAAAAATAATAAGTATACTATTTTTTTAGGGAGTAACACAATATTGTAACACAATACTTTTAAAAGTAACTTTCCCTAACACTGTGTATGAGTCCCTATATTGTCCTCAGTGTGAAAAGATGGATCTCAAATTCATACAGTCACTGCCGGAAAGGGTTCAGATATGCAAAAGAAGCTGGAAAACCAAAGAATGTGGAGAACCTGGAGGATTTTTTTTCTGAAGAATAGTGGGCAGTTTAACTCCTCAGAGTCAGGACAAACCACTTGATTTTGTGGTAAATTAATATATGTCCACAGATATACATTAATTTCAAACAAATAGTAGAAAACAGTCTAAATTTGAGAAAATATTTCATTAGACAAATTGTGGCATAAATAACTGATTATTGTGTACACCTTGTGTACATTTTAAGAAATTTAAATTAAAATATCAACCATAGAAAACTACACCATAAATAACTTTACATAAAAGGTTAAATTGTTCTTGGTTTTGTCAGAACTTCTAAATGACTTTTGAAATTAAAATAAAATAATCAAGACAACACAATCAGAAATATTCAATTTCGTCAATGTAACTGATCTGTGTCTGATCTGCTCACAGACTGAGGTCTCCATCATGCCATAAACCTTGAGCATTCAGTGCACCTTCATCAGGACCAGATCATGTGCATGTGTTCAGTATTTATAGATTCTGTGCTGGGCTTCATATGCAGATTGAGCAATTGACTTGTTTCGACCTTGTTGGGATGCCCAGACTGCACTGGTGCCCTTCCCTGGAGCAATGACAGGTTTCTTTACATTTATTATACTCTATCTCCATGATTCTCTTTTCTTTATCCATCCACTGAACTGTTCCTATGCATCTTTTTCCATATAATTTGAAATCCTGAACCGTAGCTCCTTCTTTACCATCATAACTTCTCTCTCTGGTGCACCTCCTTCTCTCTATCTGTAATGCATCATCTGTGCCCCTTTTCAAATAATCAAAACTGATGTGATCTGTATTATACTACATCCCTCCTTCCCTCTAATCTTACTTCCTCTTATGCACTTCCTTCTTCAAAGCCATGGCTCCTCAACTACACCTCCTTTATAATCATTATCACCTCACCTCTCCTCTTTATAATCATTATGTCCTCTCCTCTGCTGCACCTCCTTTTCCTTTAACAAAACTCCTCTCATGCTCCTCCTCCTGTATAGCTATTACTCCTCAACTACACCTCCTTCTTTATAATCATTATGGTCCTCTCCTCTGCTGCACCTCCTTTTATTTTAACAAAACTTCTCTTATGCTCCTCCTCCTGAATATCTATTACTCCTCAACTACACCTCCTTCTTTATAATTATTATGTCCTCTCCTCTGCTGCACCTCCTTGTCTTTTATCACATCTCCTCTTATGCTCCTCCTCCTGTATAGCTATTACTCCTCAACTACACCTCCTTCTTTATAATCATTATGTCCTCTCCTCTGCTGTACCTAATTTTCTTTTATCACATCTCCTAGTATGCTCCTCCTGTATAGCTATTACTCCTCAACTACACCTCCTTTATAATCATTATGTTCTCTCCTCTGTTGCACCTCCTTTCCTTTTATCACAACTCCTCTCATACTCCTCCTCCTGGATAGCTATTACTCCTGAAGTACACCTCCTTCTTTATAATCATTATGGTCCTCTCCTCTGCTGCACCCCTTTTCTTTTATCACAACTCCTCTCATAGTCCTCCTCCTGGATAGCTATTACTCCTCAAGTACACCTCCTTCTTTATAATCATTATGGTCCTCTCCTCTGCTGCACCTCCTTTTCTTTTATCACATCTCCTATTATGCTCCTCCTGTATAGCTATTACTCCTCAACTACACCTCCTTCTTTATAATCATTATGGTCCTCTCCTCTGCTGCACCTCCTTTTCTTTTATCACATCTCCACTTATGCTCCCCCTCCTGTATAGCTATTACTCCTCAACTACACCTCCTTCTTTATAATCATTATGGTCCTCTCCTCTGCTGCACCTCCTTGTCTTTTATCACATCTCCTCTTATGCTCCTCCTCCTGTATAGCTATTACTCCTCAACTACACCTCCTTCTTTATAATCATTATGGTCCTCTCCTCTGCTGCACCTCCTTTTATTTTAACAAAACTTCTCTTATGCTCCTCCTCCTGAATATCTATTACTCCTCAACTACACCTCCTTCTTTATAATTATTATGTCCTCTCCTCTGCTGCACCTCCTTGTCTTTTATCACATCTCCTCTAATGCTCCTCCTCCTGTATAGCTATTACTCCTCAACTACACCTCCTTCTTTATAATCATTATGTCCTCTCCTCTGCTGTACCTAATTTTCTTTTATCACATCTCCTATTATGCTCCTCCTGTATAGCTATTACTCCTCAACTACACCTCCTTTATAATCATTATGTTCTCTCCTCTGTTGCACCTCCTTTCCTTTTATCACAACTCCTCTCATACTCCTCCTCCTGGATAGCTATTACTCCTGAAGTACACCTCCTTCTTTATAATCATTATGGTCCTCTCCTCTGCTGCACCCCTTTTCTTTTATCACAACTCCTCTCATAGTCCTCCTCCTGGATAGCTATTACTCCTCAAGTACACCTCCTTCTTTATAATCATTATGGTCCTCTCCTCTGCTGCACCTCCTTTTCTTTTATCACATCTCCTATTATGCTCCTCCTGTATAGCTATTACTCCTCAACTACACCTCCTTCTTTATAATCATTATGGTCCTCTCCTCTGCTGCACCTCCTTTTCTTTTATCACATCTCCACTTATGCTCCTCCTCCTGTATAGCTATTACTCCTCAACTACACCTCCTTCTTTATAATCATTATGGTCCTCTCCTCTGCTGCACCTCCTTGTCTTTTATCACATCTCCTATTATGCTCCTCCTGTATAGCTATTACTCCTCAACTACACCTCCTTCTTTATAATCATTATGGTCCTCTCCTCTGCTGCACCTCCTTGTCTTTTATCACATCTCCTCTTATGCTCCTCCTCCTGTATAGCTATTACTCCTCAACTACACCTCCTTCTTTATAATCATTATGTCCTCTCCTCTGCTGTACCTAATTTTCTTTTATCACATCTCCTATTATGCTCCTCCTGTATAGCTATTACTCCTCAACTACACCTCCTTTATAATCATTATGTTCTCTCCTCTGTTGCACCTCCTTTCCTTTTATCACAACTCCTCTCATACTCCTCCTCCTGGATAGCTATTACTCCTGAAGTACACCTCCTTCTTTATAATCATTATGGTCCTCTCCTCTGCTGCACCCCTTTTCTTTTATCACAACTCCTCTCATAGTCCTCCTCCTGGATAGCTATTACTCCTCAAGTACACCTCCTTCTTTATAATCATTATGGTCCTCTCCTCTGCTGCACCCCCTTTTCTTTTATCACATCTCCTATTATGCTCCTCCTGTATAGCTATTACTCCTCAACTACACCTCCTTCTTTATAATCATTATGTCCTCTCCTCTGCTGTACCTAATTTTCTTTTATCACATCTCCTATTATGCTCCTCCTGTATAGCTATTACTCCTCAACTACACCTCCTTTATAATCATTATGTTCTCTCCTCTGTTGCACCTCCTTTCCTTTTATCACAACTCCTCTCATACTCCTCCTCCTGGATAGCTATTACTCCTGAAGTACACCTCCTTCTTTATAATCATTATGGTCCTCTCCTCTGCTGCACCCCTTTTTTTTATCACAACTCCTCTCATAGTCCTCCTCCTGGATAGCTATTACTCCTCAAGTACACCTCCTTCTTTATAATCATTATGGTCCTCTCCTCTGCTGCACTTCCTTTTCTTTTTTTCACAACTCCTCTTATGCCCCTCATTTAGCTATTACTCATCAGCTACACCTCCTTTATAATCATTGTCTTTATAATCATTTATCACAACTCCTCTTATGCTCCTCCTCCTGGATAGCTATTACTCCTCAACTACACTTCCTTCTTTATAATCATTGTCTTTATAATCATTTATCACAACTCATCTTATGCTCCTCCTCCTGTATAGATATTACTCTTTAATTACACGTCCTTCTTAATATTCATTATCTCCTCTCCTCTGCTGCACAGCATCTCTATTCGTAGCTCAGCTTCACCTCTTTCTTTAGAATGAGTGTAGTGTGCCTCCTTCCCTCTTATCATAACTCCTGTATTGTACCTCCTTCTCTTTTATTGTAACTCGTCAACTGCAATTCCTTCTCTTAAATCCTAACTGCTGTACTGCAACTCCTATTCACAATTCATAACTCCTTTTATGTACCTTTTACGCCTCCTTCCCTTTTATTATAACTCTTATACTGCACTTCTGTCTCTGTTGTCATAACTCCTTTAGTGCACCTCCTTTCTTCTAATTTAATTTTTTCTACTGTATCCCTTCCCTCTAAATATAATTCCTCTATTGCACCTCCTGCCCTATGATCATAACTTATATATTCCCCTCTTCTCTGAACCTTTGACTTCTTTACTGCACCTCCTTTCCTCAGATTCAAACTCCTGTTACATAAACTCCGCTATAACATAACCTCTAATCATAACTTTTCTGATCCTTATCCCAATATAGTTCTAATTACCCACTGGCCTCCAACTTCCTCGCTCTGATTCATCTCCTCTCTACCTTTCCTCTGTGTATCTCTGCCATCTCTACTTACCTCCTCTTCTCCTCACTTTTCTACCGTTCACGTCTTTACTGTACTGCAATGCAGCAGAGCGGAACTGGGTGCAGCTCAGGGAACCTGAGAGACCAGCCCTCTGTCAGCTCGCCTGCACTGGCAAGGATGCGTCTTAATCACACTGCACTGCCTTTCTCTCCTTTACTCTCCACATCAGACATACAGTCTACACTGGATGAGCTAGTCTGAAATTGAGACTGATATTGATTCATAGATATGTGAATCAGTTGCTCCATAAAAGGATGCTTCCACAAAATTCAGATACTTCTCCACAGTGGCAGAGAGGAATCTTCTAGCAAATAAGACTTCTCTATGGTTCTGTATGAATATATTATTAAACTAATAAACTACTAATACTAATTTCTGCAGTATATAGTACATATAGTATGCATATTTTCTGTATCCATAAATCACCCATATGACTTACTGCAAAACATCAGTGTATACATCAGTGTTTTCCACAATGCAGTGCACATGACTTTATATTTCCAGTGTTATGAATGGAACTGGAAATAATTAATTAATTAATCTCAATTTGTAAAATGTCTAGTTTGATTCATGATTTGATTGGGCTGATAACTTTTAAGACATTTTTTGTAACACTTTATTTCGATAGTCCACATTAGACATTCTACTAACTATAAGTAACTTTGCAACTACGTCAAGTGTCAGTCAGAGTATTAGTAGACTATCTGCTTAATATCTGCAAACACTTTATTTTGATGATCCCTAACAGACATTCTACTATAAATAACTTTGTAAATACATGTCAACTTATTCTACTAACCCTAACTTTAAAGGGTTAGTTCACCCAAAAATGAAAATTCTGTCATTAATTACTCAAACTCATGTCATTCCACATCCATAAGACCTTCGTTCATCTTCAGAACACAAATTAAGATATTTTTGATAAAATCTGATGGCTCAGCAATCATTGCCAGCAAGATAATTAACACTTTCAGATGCCCAGAAAGCTAAAGACACATTTAAAACAGTTAATGTGACTACTTTTTATGCTGCAAAAAAACAAAATAATGACTTTACTCAACAATATCTAGTGATGCACGATTTCAAAACACTGCTTCATGAAGCATCAAAACTTTACAAATCTTTTGTTTTGAATCAGTGGTCCAGAGTGCGTATCAAACTGCCAAAGTCACCTGATTTCAGTAAATGAGGCTTTGTTAACTCATAAGTGTTTCAATGAAATTTCAATGGTTCATCACTGGGGGGGGCGTGACTTTGGTAGTCTGATACATGCTCCGAACCACTGATTGGAAACAAAAGATTCACTGAGCCATCGGATTTTATCAAAAATATCTTAATTTTTGTTCCGAACATGAATGAAGGTCTTATGGGTGTGGAATGACATGAGGGTGAGTAATTAATGACAGATGATTTTTGGGTGAACTAACCCTTTAACCTAAGTCTACTAATACTCTAATATAATGAGAGTTGACATGTAGTTGCAAAGTTACTTGTAGTTAGTAGAATATTTAAAGTGGACTATCAAAATAAAGTGTAACCACATTTTAAAAATTAAATTAAAAATGCGAAAATATTTTTTTTTTCCAGACGCAAATTTCACAACAGTATAGTGTACTACTGTTTGAGATATTTATCATGGCATAATGCACATGGTTTCACTCCCTATTTTTAAAGAATAAGCAGTATATACTGCGTAACATTCAGTGCATAGTAGGCTAGTTTTACATTTCAAACATAGCCATAGACCCACAAGGGATTTGATTTTATATGTAATTTGGGTGCAAACCACCGTGAATTGCAAACTCTATGAACTTAAAGAAACTAAGAGAAAGTATCTGCAAAGAACATAAAGGTATATGCAGCTCTATGATAAAAGGCCTTTTTAACAGGGATCTTAAAGCACCACACAGTTCTTATCTAAACAGCGTTTCTGTCGTCGATAAGAGGATCAATTGATTTCATCACAGGCAAATGCTCAGAAACTAAAATCCGTCCGGAGCCTCCCTGCTTGAGCAATGATGAAACGGATTGAGGTCGGCTCAGAAGCCGGATCTCAAAACCAAAGCGAAAAGCTTCTGATTTCATGGTATAACAGTTGAGAAAATATGAATTTATTCATGACACAAAAAAATAAAGACTTGTAATAAAATACTCACTGATGTTATGGCACAATAAAGAGCTCTGCTTCATATAGAAAGATGTTTGATGTTAAAAACAGATCGCATGGTTAAACTCAATTAGCAACCTGGGAATCTAGCTGCTCCTGCAGATTGCTGATTAAGGCTTTGTGCTTTAGTATTAGTGAAACAAATAATAAATTCCATGCATGCATACATAATGAAAATCCTTTAATATTTTGCACATAGATATATTCATATTATTATTGTTATAATAATAACTGTAAGTCAAAAATAATAGTCATTATATGCATATAAAACTAATCCATTAATTTACTATACTATGCTGTACTTCTGTATATAAAACAACATGAAGAAACACCTCATTAGCTTATATACAGGAGCTTGGAGGGAAGGAATAATAAAGCCAATAAACGCATACACACACAGAATCAGTGCAAAACACTGATGAGGTTATTCAGTCACTGACAACATGTACAGAGTCCGCTTTGCTTTCGTTGATGACCATAAACCGTACACAAACACCTTGCACTGGTGTCAGTCATGTAAAAAAAACAAAAACAATCCAAGATATGGAAAAACTAGCAAACATGATACTGATACTCCTTCATAGATGCCTGGATGAAAAATGAACATTAAGGATATTTCAAATAGCTTTGGTTGAAAAGAAACTGCATAAATAAACATCAAGGACAGGGAAGCACCTTCAGAGAAGCCACAGCATCATGTTTCATCTGTCCTATTGCTACTCAGAATGATACAAAGAGACACCGATATAGAGAGAGGGACGGCTCGAGTGTTTGATTACCCAAATGCAGTGCTGTTAAACATCTGTAAACCACAGGAGACATTTCGATTCTCATAGCTGTGTGTGGGTGTGTCTGTTTCTGTGGTTTGTGTGAGCGTCTTCTTTCACCAGAACGGGTGGGGAAAACATCCTGTGTCTCACTCTAGTCCCCTTTGAAATGATTGCACCAGAGGGTCCACAAAGAAAAAACTGCTGTTATGACAACTGAAATGAGCCCAGACTGCTCGGCCCATCGAGTACAAGGTGAAGGGATGGAATATCTGCCTGGTGAGAGTGGGGCTCCAGGGGCCCCTGCGTCACCCCAAACTTCCAAGCAAGGGCGTGGTCAAGAGGAGCCATCAAAACTGCGGAGACAGAAATTTCACGTTAAGCGGTTACAATTTAAAGGAATAAAAATCATGACATCAAAATTCATCTTTAATCAAAGTAACTTTCACTCCCTATTGCAATGACATCTCTTCTCTGATGATGTGTGTCACTCACATGTGATCCACCAATAGCAAACCACAGCCATCCAATCGATTCCCATTAGACAAAAACACATCCCGTTAATATTTTTTTTTTTGCCCATGAAGCCATTTCACTCGCATATACATCACAATATGGAAGATAACTATCACAACTTTCGTTTTATGCTGACTTTAAAGAAGACCATGGAATCAAATTTGGAGTTTTGTGGCATTTAGTCTTTAGTCTGTTTAAAGCCATCTGCGTACTCTTTAAAAAAAATTACATAATAAACCTTTAGCCAATTCACAATTAAAATTTTCAGACTTTCATTAAAATACTAATGGCCACCTTTGTGAAACTGTAAAATCGAACAGTGAAATTAATAAAATGAAATGAGTTTGTTTCACTCAAATAATAATAAAAGTTCATTGTAGAAAAAAGTTGTGTGAACTCAAAATTTCATTGTAGTGAGCTGAACTTAATATGACTGAATTGAGTTGCAGCAGATTTCTAATTCCCAGCATTCTTTGCGTCAGACTGTATAAATAAATGTTGAAATTAAGTGTTATTTTGTGTGTTTTTGCACAAGACATAAGTTAGTGTTTAATGTTGTGTTATGTTGGGATTTACAGGGGGTTCTGTTACGTTAGTTTTGTAGGGTTAACTTTGTGGTGAAGATTAGAGCTTGGTTAGGTTGAGGATGGGCTGCAAAACTATGTGTTGTTTGATTATATACAGGCAGGCAAGTATATAATGATAGTCTCTTTGATAATAGCATGTCTTAGTTGGGCGAGACTGAGAACTGTGGAAGCGAAGGGATGCCGGTGGCGTGAATGGTAATGACAAACACCTGTGCACCACACTGGCTTTGCTCCGCTTCCACAGCTCTCGGCCCCACCCCACTTGTCACAAATATTTTAAGTTCTACTTACTTTGAAAAATGAGTTTGTTTACTTAAATGTTTTCAGTTTTCTAAACTTATTGAGCTTTACAGTGTACACTTGAGCATACTTTTTAAAATAGCACTTATTACGGAAATATACTTTAAAAGAATATACTTAATGTAATGTCTTCACACACTTAATTGCATGTTATTTAGAACTAGATAAAAAAAGTTTGTCGAGACAAACTTTAAGTTGGCTTGAAAAAGCCGGTACAGAAAGTTTGAAGCAGTTTTAAAAGTTTTCAGTTTTAAAGTTTCAGTTTTAGTTTAGTAATTTTGATAGAGTACTAGGGTGCTCTGTGTGGCTGCTAAGGTGTGGCTATGCGGTTGCTAGGGTACTCGGGGTGGTCGCTATGGTGTTGCTATATGGTTGCTAGGGTACTTGGGGTGGTCGCTATGGTGTTGCTATGCGGTTTCTAGGGTACTCGGGGTGGTCGCTAAGGTGTTGCTATGCCGTTAGGGTACTAGGGGTGGTTGATAGAGTGTTGCTATGCGGTTGCTAGGGTACTCGGGGTGGTTGATAGGGTGTTGCTAGATTTAGTTTGCTAGATTTAGTCTGATAGATAGGTTTAGAGATGAGTTTATGAGTTTGAATGAGTTTCAATGGATTAGAAATAGTACATAGAATGGCAGTTGAGTCTAATTGAGTTTTTGAGTCTAATGGGCTTCCGTAGTTTAAATTTGAATTTTGACAGTTGGAGTTTGAACAGTCTTGGCTCATTTGGACATTCAGTCAATGAAAGTCAATGGGATTTTTCCGAGCTTTAACAGTCATTTTTAGGAAAACCGTAAGTCAGATCAGTTAGAAAAGATATAGCATACTAAGTCAGAACAGTTTGAAGATCTGACCCCAGTTTGGAGCATGTAGAGTTAAAGCTCTAGGAGGAGTTAGAGTTGGAAATTTTAGTCTCAGAAGAAAATAGCATAACAGTAAGTTGGCTTTTTCAAGCCAACTTAATTAACTGAAAATGTATTATAGTTTATATTAAATGCAATTCGTTGAACTTTCAAGTTCAACTAATTGAACTTGAAACATAATGGCATGAAACAGAAGTTGCGATAGTCTTTTCTATCCTATTCTTACGTATATCTGAGTGAAATGGCTTCTCAAATAAGAAAAAAAATGTAGGGCGGAACTTGATTTTGTCCATCGGGAATTGGTTGAATGGCTGTGGTTTGCTATTGGTGGATCTCGACAGGTGAGTGACAGGTTGTCCCACCCTCATGTCAACATGTCATCAGAGAAGAGATGTCGCTGCAAGAGGGAGGGGAAGTTATTTTGATTAAAAAATAATTATAATGTGCATGGATAGATTGTCAGTTTTGATTTTATGGTGACTTTAAGTACATTTTAATTTGTAATTTTATAATTACTTCTATTGTCTTTGAAATATGATTAGAGAGTAGGCCTACTACTTTGTCAGGATCCTGTCTCTTTGCTTTGTCATGTTTTGGGTTGGCGAAAGGATCCGTGTCCCTGTGCCTGAGTGAGGTCTGCATGTGTCCGTCTAGTTCTTTGTCAGTTCTGGTGTTGGGACCCAAATGCTCATGCTCCAAGTCCTTATTTGGGTGGGAAAATGGCATGGGTTACTGATTCCCTTACCATGTGCTCTTGTCAATTTGGTGTGTTGTGTTTTTTGAGCACATGGCTTATGGTTGTTCATTTGCCATGTGCCCTTGTTTCGTCATGTTAGTTGTGAGTACATCATGTTTGTTTCTATGTGCCATGCACTCTCTTGTCTCATGTGTTTGCCCCATCCCCTTGTTATCTTGTTATAAGTTAATTTGCCACAAATGTTTTCCATCGCTACCCTCCTAATTTCTTTTCCTATATATTTCCTTTGTGTGCTCTGTCTTATGTTGGTTTGTTTTGTGACATAACTCTTGTTCCTGTTGGTTAGTCTGGTCTGTATATACCTATTTGATCTCTTGTTTCCCACACTGTTGGCTGCAGTGATGGGAAAAGTGAAGCTTTTCGAAATTTTGAATCAATTTAACCAATTGATTCGCAAAATGATTCACTCTTTCGAAGCATTTGAAATGCCAAACGTGGGTCAGAACAGTGCCCAAACATGCATAAAAACACCTTTTACAAACCAATTTGAAATGATTTATTGAAGGTGTAATCTATTAAATGCAATTAACAAGTCATCTAATACCATTAAATCTGAAGTGTCTTTATAATATGTTATTTTATTAAATCTTAGGGCTTGTTTTGTTTGTTTTATGGAAAGCTTGATTAATCAGACACATAAGATACTTTTAACTACAACTCTTTATACTATACAAGTGTGTCTACAAACATATAAAAATGATCCATGATCAGGTAAAAATCAGACACTGGTTCATGGGTTCACAGATCTCCAATTTTAATCGCCAATTTTAGTTTTTCCATGTCGGTTGTTATTATCATTTCTACTGAATCTTGTATCATGTATTTTTAAATATATTTCTAATTACACAATTGTAATGATGACATTGCAAATTTATAAAATATAGTTACTTTAAATATATTATTGATAACCGCACTACAGTTAAAATTATAATCAAGTAGCCTACTTCACCTTAATATTCAACACATCAAAATAAGTGTACTTCTGTAAAGCATGACAAAAGATTATTAAAACATAATGATTTAAAATGTACTTTAAAAGTTAAACTTTTATTGGGACATTTTTGCACTTTTTAAAAGCACTTAACATTTTTTCTACAATGTAAAGAAATAAAAGTAGTATGCTATTCTGAATTCAGCATATGTCAACACTGGACATAAAACTGTGCTTGTTGAGCATGTAGTTCACCCATAAATGTGTCATCATTTACTAACCTCTGTTTTGTTCCAACCCTGTATTATTTTCTTTCTTCTGTGAAAAAAAAAAAAAAAAAAAAGAGATATCTTCAGGAGAGCTTTATTTATTCATTCAAGTAAAATGGATGGTGATTTATTGAAATAAAGGCACCATACTAGCTCCATAAATGTAGTGTATACTCCTTTTGCTCTATATTTCAAGTCTTCTGAAGTCATTACGCCATTGTTCACCTCTGCCATATTTCACAAATATCACGTGCAGTGGTTTTCAAACTTGCTTTTGTTGACTGAATGCAAGCTTAAAAAAGATTTGAGAACTTCAAAGGGGAAGATTTTTTTGGGAGCTTAGCAGTTTATATCATAATTTTTTGTTTTACAGAGGAATGAAAACAATACAGACGCCTTAACATGAAGGTGAGTAAATGATGACAACATTTTTACTTGCAACATGACAGAACTCTTCTTTAATAACAGGTTTTTACAAGAGGATTACAGAAATCATCTATATGGCATGGAAGTTGATGTTCTTAATTACCACAAGCATCAAGAAATTGAAAATCATGGGTTTGGGGGGGGGGGGGGGGGGGTGGGGGGGGGGATTGGAATCAGCATTCCTGTGACCGTAGTGAAATCTTGATGGGATTGGTGAGAAATCCCTAAGGATAAATGTCTGCCTTTGAGCTATTAAATATTAACAAAGCCATTTTCTGCCCCTGTTGGGCAGCTTTACGAGATCACAGATAGACAGGGTCACCTCTACCATTGTATTCATACACATATGGAAGTGTACATGCATGGATCTTGGTGACACTTGCATGTTTTAACTATAGTAAACTGCCTTACTGTATTCTGTCTACATTAACAGCTTTCTACCTGAAATGAAAATTGAAATGCTCTATATAGGCAGCAAACCCATTCGTCTCAGCCTCAGAAGGTACAATCTTTTTGTGCATATTGCACACAAAACTGGAAAGCAAAATCAGATCAGACAGAACTCTTGACTGCTTTGCAACTTCTGGGAGTCGGGTTGAACAGCTCAGTCAGCCAGGAAACAAAATTGTGTTTCTGGTTAATGTAATGAGCTAGTTTCTGGATTTGCCAAAGTTTGTCAGGTTTGTAGCATCAAATTTGGAAAGATTCTCTTTCTCTACAGCCTGGTGTTTTCTGTAGATCTGTAGAACAATGTGAATTAGTTTTTCAATGTCAATCTGTTATTGTGGCATCACTAGTTTAGTTTGTGGTTGATCATTTTATGTATCAGTTAGTCAGTTTCTTCCTTTCTAATTAAGGCATACTTAATAAGCTGCAAATCAGTATTATTTCAGTATTGTAGTATTTATTAATATTTTGATATTTTTCAAGTTTTCATTTCAATTTTAGTGGGAATATTTCAGCTTTATTTCAATTAACAAAAAATATTTTAAATGATTTTAGCTTTAGTTAACAATAACACTGATCCGATTCCGAATAAACTGTGAAAGTCTTGACTAGTGCTCACTATTAATCCTAGTTTGACTTTAGAATGTTTCTAAACTATCAATTTGACACACAAATATTGGGTAGAATAGCTCATTTTTAATTTCAAAGCACATTTTTCTATTAATATTCTGAATAAATTGCACACTCTATAAAATGCTAGTTAAAAACAACCCAAGTTGAGTTGAAAATGGATAAACCTATAGCAATTGGATTGTTTTAACCCAGCGGTTGGGTTAAATGTTTGCCTAACCTGCTGGGTAGTTTTATTTAAAGGTGCCCTCGAATGAAAAATTGAATTTATCTTGGCATAGTTAAATAACAAGAGTTCAGTACGTAGAAATGACATACAGTGAGTCTCAAACTCCATTGTTTCCTCCTGCTTATGTAAATCTCATTTGTTTAAAAGACCTCCGAAACTCAACATAACACCGACTGTTACGTAACAGTCGGGATCATTAATATGTACGCCCCCAATATTTGCATATGCCATCCCACGTTCCCAACATTATGAAAGGCATTACACAAGGGCAGGCAGTATTAACGTCTGGATCTGTGCACAGCCGAATCATCAGACTAGGTAAGCAAGCAATAACAATTGCGAAAAATGTCAGATGGAGCAATAATAACTGACATGATCCATGATAACATGATATTTTTAGTGATATTTGTAAATTGTCTTTCTAAATGTTTCGTTAGCATGTTGCTAATGTACTGTTAAATGTGGTTAAAGTTACCATCGTTTCTTACAGTATTCACGGAGACAAGAGCCGTCGCTATTTTCATTTTTAAACACTTGCAGTCTGTATAATTCAACAAACACAACATTCTTTATAAATCTCTCCAACAGTCTAGAATTAGCCGTTAGCCACGGAGCACAGCCTCAAATTCATTCAGAATCAAATGTAAACAATATAACAGTATACAATACTCACATAATCCGACGCATGCATGACAAACACTTTGTAAAGATCCATTTGAGGGTTATATTAGCTGTGTAAACTTTGTTTATGCACTGTTTAAGGCAAGCGCGAGCTCCGTGGGCAGAGAGCACGAGATTTAAAGAGACCACACATAATAAATTGGCTCACTTCTAATTATGCCACAAAATAGGCAGTTAAAAAAAATAATTTAAAAAAATCTATGGGGTATTTTGAGCTGAAACTTCACAGACGCATTCAGGGGACACCTAAGACTTATATTACACCTTGTAAAAAAATGTTCGATGGCACCTTTAACTCAACTATAGTTTAATAATTATTGTATTGCTTGCTTAAAATTAACCAAAAGTATGTTGGAAATTAACATTTATTAATATGTTTAATATTAATATGTTTAATGAATAATAATTAAACAATAAACATTTATTAAATTGCTTATCAATAAATGTTCACCTTTTGATTATTATTGTTGCCTCTAGTAGTAATGTGTCTGATTTTTAATTTCCAACCTATTTTGGGTTTGTTTTAAGCCAACCATATAGTCATTTCAAACAATAGTTGGGTAAAATAAAACTGCACATTGGGCAAACATTTAACCCAGCCGCTGGGTTTGTTCATTTTCAACTAAACTTGGGTTGTTTTTAACCCAGCATTTACTATTTACTTTTTGCCATATTTATTGAAAATCTGCACTAAGCTTTTTCCGATGCATCAGCAAAGGATACATACAATGCTGCCTTGGTCAAAATAATTTAGCTGCCTACTGTTTTGGAGTAAACAAGAGCACACCAGTGATGCCTAAAAATGCTGTCTAGGTAGGCAGCTCACTAGGGTTTGGAACAATGCCTAAGACACTGAAGCAAAACTCACCTGTCCCAGAGCTTCACGTTCCTGCAGTTGTTGCTGCAACATCCTGCTGATATCAAAGCTGTGAAGATAAAAAAGAATTTTGTGAATGTTATTGCACAGCAGTTGGGTCTGGAAGTACAAAGCCAATTTTCTTTATTTTTAATGATACAGGTGAACCTTGCAAGACAGACCAGAAGCTTAGAGACTGTTAATCAATGATACAGTATATACTTCTGTAGAGGCCACAATGTTACCATGAAAAAAATAAATATCTAATTTTTGGCAGTACATTGAAAATATATTGATTTTACCTTCATCACCAATCTGTTGAATAGTTTTAAGTTGTACCACCATTTTCAGTCCAGTTACATCATTCGCAGTGTTGCTTTTATGTAACTTTTTTGTTATCCAGCATGATTTGATCTTGTGCTTAAATGGATGGAAATCTCAGTCTTGATTGTATGATACTGGGAATCCTTGCTTTTTGGTTTGTTTTATCACTAAATATTGATTGGATGCTTATCCTTGCTCAACCTTTGAGCATTTGTGGAGCAGATTTCTAAACCTCTTTGTCGTTCTTGTTATCTGATCAAAGCAGAGGCCCTATCTCTCTCCTGGACATCAGATTTAGTTTGTGTTCCTAGGTGTTCCTGTTCTGTTTTATGCTTTATCTGCTTTCACGTTGTGAATGTTGGTGGGTGATCCGGCCAGGATAACTGCTAAAACCTCCTAGAGTGTTTCTTAGAAGTCCACAGACTGGCATGAATCTTTAATGGCTGACTGCGAGTGCACGCCTGAAGCAAATATGATAACGAGATGAAAAAACAGAAGCGGTGAATGAAACATAGAGCGCTATTGATGCCGGCTTAATGGAGGCAAGCTCAGACAGAATGGATGTGCCATCACTCTATCTGAATGAATATCGAATGACTTTGAACAGTCAGAGTGCAGGAAAGCTGGATAACCTCAGATTAACCTGCCAATGAAAGGTGCGCTCATATATGTTGCATGTAGGATTTTTCTCATAAAGCAGTCTGAGAATGTAGACATGACATTGTGTATACTATCTTACTGAATGTTCTTACTCTGGCAGATTACACACTCCACAGTGTGAGGTTTCTCAGCCCAAAGGACTGTCACTATGTCTGCTCTTGTGTGTGTGTGTTTGTGTGTGTGCTTGATGGGGTGGCATATGGGAAAAGCAGACAGGTTTACAGGGTTTAGTTTAGTCTGGGCAGACATGCAGGAGAAAATGTTGTTGCCGGGCTCAGTAAAGCAGATAAACGAGAGTTTGCCTGTGGTCTCCAGTGTGCAACTAAACCTTAAAAAGAGAAAATAACTGCTCAGGCGCTGAGAGGGCAACAATTTATGTTGGGAGCCTCTTATTTCTTACAGACAACCCTCAGTCTCTACCTTCCTGCTAACTGGAACCATTCCTTGCCATTCTTAGAACTGTTCAGCCTGATGGTGGAAAGCAGCTTATGATATAGGAGAATATGGTGCTTACACTCGAGGAGGTAAAAACACCTTCAAACTTAGCAAAAATATGCAATTTGGTGTGTTTGTGAAGCTCAAAATACCCCACAGATAATTATAATTATAATTTATAGCATGTTAAAATAGCCAGTTTTGTGTGAGCAAAAACAAGCAGTTTTTGTGTGTGTCCCTTTAAATGCAAATGAGCTGCTGCTTCCGGCCCACTTTCAAGAAGAGGGCGGAGCTTCAAGAACTCATGCAACAAACAAACAGGACAATCTCAAGCACTGAAAATGTACGAAACTGTCGACAGCGGTGTTCAGTTCGAACCGGAGTCCGACAACGATGCCTACAGAGCCAGAGAATATATGCTGTGTGGAGATAGAACAGGTATAGTTTAGTTTAATTACAGTTATAAATTATTTTCATCTTGTTTTTATCCACTAGTACAAGCCTGTTGTAGCGGACCCCTTCCGAATGATGGCCAAAACTTTACTGATGAGTTTTATGAAGTTTATTGTACATCACACAAAAGATGTAGAGCCCATTTTCACTCCAGAAAATCACCATAAGAGCTGAATAAAACAAGAAGTGCATGGTAAAGTCATTAACTCTCGCTCCCTTGCGTTTACATTCACAGCAATCGAATTATACAAAAACACTCATTACAGCTAACAGTAAACAAATATACAGACCTTATTCTTTTTTCTTTTTTTTTTTTGATTGGGGTGCTTAATAAACCGGTAAGCTTTATATCCATAAAACAACTCTGATAAACTGTAATGAAGTGTGTGCTCTCCCTTTCATTGCTGCCGTAACCAGTATTGCTCCGAATCCAGAGACTATAAGTGTCACGATCATGAGTTGGAGTGCCAAGTTTAGCCACCAGAGGGCACTCTAACAAGGACTTTTGTCACCTGTCTACTACATTACCCATAAGACACTTCCCTGGACTCATTATCTCATTGTCATTGCACCCAGCTGTTTTGTGTTTCATCATTAGTGTCTGTCTTTTTATACTCAGTTGTTTCTGTCCTTGGTTGTGGTTTGTTGTATTGTCTTGCACATTTTGTATCGCTGGCTTTTTGTTTTGTGGACTGATTATCTGGATTTTGACCCCTGCCTGTTTTGGATGTACGACTGCGGATTGCCCAATAAATGCTGCAACTGGATCTTAACATCTTGTTCTTGTGTGCACCGTGACAGAACAAACCACCACTGCAAGATCCAGCAGCATGAGCTTCCGGAATCCTCCGCCAGCCAGTGAGTCCACTCCAGAGCCCGCTCTAGCCAGTGAGTCCACTCCAGTCCCGCATGTTCTCCCTGTCAGTCCTATGATGGCCAAGAGGACTGTCTTCACTTTTTATGTTTTGGCGGTCTTGCGTGCCTGGAGGATGCACATAGCCCGCTCCAGCCAGTGAGCCCGCTCCAGCCAGTGAGCCCGCTCCAGCCAGTGAGCCCGCTCCAGCCAGTGAGCCCGCTCCAGCCAGTGAGCCCGCTCCAGCCAGTGAGCCCGCTCCAGCCAGTGAGCCCGCTCTAGCCAGTGAGTTCACTCCAGAGCCCGCTCCAGCCAGTGAGTTCACTCCAGAGCCCGCTCCAGCCAGTGAGCCCGCTCCAGCCAGTGAGCCCGCTCCAGCCAGTGAGTCCACTCCAGAGTCCGCTCCTGTCAGTGAGTCCGCTCCAGCACAGCATGCTCTCCCTATCAGTCCGGTGATGGCCAAGAGGGCTGTCCTCACGTTCTATGTTTTGGCGGTCTTGCGTGCCTGGAGGATGCTCTCAGAGCAGCCCCAGCCTGAACACGCTGCCGTCCCGGAGCAGCCCGAGCCCGCTGCCGTCCCAGAGCAGTTCCAGCCTGAGCCCGCTGCCGTCCCAGAGCAGTTCCAGCCTGAGCCCGCTGCCGTCCCAGAGCAGTTCCAGCCTGAGCCCGCTGCCGTCCCAGAGCAGTTCCAGCCTGAGCCCGCTGCCGTCCCAGAGCAGTTCCAGCCTGAGCCCGCTGCCGTCCCAGAGCAGTTCCAGCCTGAGCCCGCTGCCGTCCCAGAGCAGTTCCAGCCTGAGCCCGCTGCCGTCCCAGAGCAGTTCCAGCCTGAGCCCGCTGCCGTCCCAGAGCAGTTCCAGCCTGAGCCCGCTGCCGTCCCAGAGCAGTCCCAGCCTGAGCCCATGGCGGTCCCAGAGCTGTCCGCTCTTCCTGATACGGCCACGGAGGCCGTCACCGAGCTGTCCGCTCTCCCTGATACGGCCACGGAGGCCGTCACCGAGCTGTCCGCTCTCCCTGATATGGCCACGAAGCACCCTTGGCCAGCCCTGTCGCCGTCGTCCAAGCCTACTGCCCTGCCGCCGTCCAAGCCTTCTGTCCTGCCGCCACCGCCCAGATCTTCTGTCCTGCCGCCATCATCCAAGCCTTCTGCCCTGCCGCCGCCGCCCAGGCTTTCTGCCCTGCCGCCACTGCCCAGGCCGTCTGAACCGTTGGAACCAGCCTGGTCAGTTCCTCCGGCACCACCCTGGCAATCAGCCAGGATTCCAGACCCGCTGGAACCAGCATGGTCAGTTCCTCCAGCACCGCCCTGGCTATCAGTTGGGCACTCTGGATCTGGCCCACCATCCCTCCCCCTGATCCTCCTCCTGTCCACCTCCCTCCTGAGTTTTGGTGTTTTTGTTTTGTCTGGTGGAGCGTCTGGTAGCCGCTCCTTTGAGGGGGGGTACTGTCACGATCATGAGTTGGAGTGCCAAGTTTAGCCACCAGAGGGCACTCCAACAAGGACTTGTCACCTGTCTACTACATTACCCATAAGACACTTCCCTGGACTCATTATCTCATTGTCATTGCACCCAGCTGTTTTGTGTTTCATCATTAGTGTCTGACTTTTTATACTCCGTTGTTTCTGTCCTTGGTTGTGGTTTGTTGTATTGTCTTGCACATTTTGTATCGCTGGCTTTTTGTTTTGTGAACTGATTATCTGGATTTTGACCTCTGCCTGTTTTGGATGTACGACTGCGGATTGCCCAATAAATGCTGCAACTCGATCTTAACATCTTGTTCTTGTGTGCACCGTGACAATAAGCTGGATCACGAACAGTTTATACTGATCCACCCTTGAGTAACAAGTTAATAGCAAAACATGTGTTTTGTATTGTCCCTCTGCATTGACCCTAATTCAAAAAAGCAGTCTGGAGTGAAATGCTTTCCGCAGACATAAAGGAATTTAGGTATAATTTGGGGCACATTACCTTCAGAAATTAATCCATTCTGTCCTCAGTGGCTCAGATGTTGGTAGAAAATGAAGACTCCTATGTTTATACAACAACAGAACACCAGGATTGCTTACGAAATGTTGTCGGTAAAGCTGCTCGAGCGTGGATAGATTGGTGGACAGCATACGAATCACTGAGGGCGGAAACTATGGTAATGCAGGACTGTCAGTCAACGGCCGTGGGCGGGGCCTGAGCTGTGTGATGTCACACTGCTCAGAGAATCACAACGGCATGTCTAATGAGACATGATTTGGTTTAATGGGGATTTTTATTTTATTTTTTAAAGGGGGTGGGAATTTTTTTCATTGTAGGGTGGTTGTGTTCACACACTGCTAACACACATTTATGTCTAAACACCATGTAAAAGTGGATCTTGTATAATAAATTAGAATAACTTGTAATGTGAATCAATTGGTGCTTTCCCACTGCATGGTACGGCTCGGCTCACTTTGGCTTGGTTTACTTTTCCACTGCAGTTAGTACCGCTTTAAAGTGGATGGGATTATAAACTGATAGTTATAGTTCCGCCGCTCCTTGGCTACCAACAAAAGGAATGTCTGTACCTAGTCTACTGACCATGATTCAGCCATTTCTTTTTTCAAGTTTTTTTTTCAAGCAAGTCATTTAAAAAGTCATGCGAACAAATGATACTGCTGTGGCTGTTGCTGCTAATGGGTTTGGTGTCTTGTGTAGCATATCCAATGTTTACATGTCACATTTTAGTATCGGTACATCTCGCTTGGAACCTCAACTGAGGAGGTACTATTTAAAGGTGCCATTGAATGAAAAATTGAATTTACCTCGGCATAGTTGAATAACAAGAGTTCAGTACATGGAAATGACATACAGTGAGTCTCAAACTCCATTGTTTCCTCCTTCTTATATAAATCTCATTTGTTTAAAAGACCTCCGAAAAACAGGTGAATCTCAACATAACACCGACTGTTACATAACAGTCGGGATCATTAATATGTACGCCCCCAATATTTGCATATGCCAGCCCATGTTCAAGGCATTAGACAAGTGCAAAACGTCTGGATCTGCACAGCTGAATCATCAGACTAGGTAAGCCAGCAAGAACAACAGTGAAAAATGGCAGATGGAGCAATAATAACTGACATGATCCATGATGCATGATATTTTTTAGTGATATTTGTAAATTGTCTTTCTAAATGTTTCGTTAGCATGTTGCTAATGTACTGTTAAATGTGGTTAAAGTTACCATCGTTTCTTACTGTGTTGTGTTTCTTGCTAGGGGGCGGGGGAGCGCGAGATTTAAAGGGGCCGCACGCTGAATCTGTGCATATATAATTATGGCTCAAAATAGGCAGTCAAAAAAATTAATTAAAAAAAATCTATGGGGTATTTTGAGCTGAAACTTCACAGAAGACACCTTAGACTTATATTACATCTTGTAAAAACTGGTTCTAGGGCACCTTTAAGTGAGTTGAGCTGTACCATGCAGTGGAAAAGCACCAAATGAGATCTTTGTAACAGTATAGCAACTAATATGATACAGTTTAGGCTTTATAGGGTTAAAAGTATTGAATACTTATCAGTTATTTGAAACATGGCCGGAGATCCAAATCTCTTGTTGTATCATACCATTAACATTAACATTCATTATACTAGGCTTTACATTATAATAATGGCCCAAGTATGCGCTTAGCTCTTGAGCTTGAATATTGAAATTGCATTGTGTAGGCTTTTATAATGTCACTGTGCTTCTTGGCTGGTAGATTATATCATTCAATTTGCCCTGAGAGCTCATGGCCAGATATTTATGACATGTGGGGCGACTCAGATCTGTCAGATACAGTATATCCAGATAGAGGCGGTGTGAAGGTCAAGATGTGTGATTTCATATTTGTGTAAGTTCAAAACTTGTTTCAAGATGAATATCTCTTACTTTTTCTCCTGTCTCTATAACAGACACACACACACATGCAAACAAACACACACACACAGCTATCACAAATGCAGATAGACTTACACATTTTTCCATCATCGTAAAACAGGGATTACAGGAGAATGTCCTATATTTTCAGAGATCATGGGAACGCTTAAGCTCTGACAGGGGGAGGAGGCCACAAAATTCTCTTATCTACTTATCTATCTAGAATCTACTTGCTCTCCTTTGAATTGTTTGGAATGAATAATTAAATAGTTCTAAACAGATGCATAAGTCTTTAAACATCAACGTTATGTAAATGTTCACATTTCTTTCCTTAAAAGAAGTCCATGATCACAACTGTCACACAAAGACATCTGCCTGCATCATATTTGTAATTCCAAGTAGTTTCATAAATTCTTGCCTATAAAAACACAGATGTTGTCTTTTATGTTGTCAGTTTGTCATTTTCACACATCTGCCCTGCTAGTTGTAGATTTTGTACTATAAAAAAAATACAGCTTATCCCCGCCCCAAATATTTTTAATTCCATGCATAAAGTGTCTTACTACCTAAAAGATATTATTGAAATAATCACCTCTCTGACAGCCTTGGGCTTTGTTAACACTGCAGAGGAAACATGATTTTTATTTTTTGTCTTTAATCTAATTTTGTAGACTAAAAACTGTTATATAAAGTTATATGTGGCCAGATCTGATTTTTTTAAGTCACTTTTGCTAGCATGTCCACATTCGCTGTGATAGTAACGATGCAAATGCGCATTCATCAATTTGTGAGACTTTAGCAATAGATTGAACAAAAAGCATGCAGTCTGAAGAATAACAGATTTTTTGCTGCAAGACTGAACAAAGTCTTAGACTCTGGGTCTTAGACTCTGTTGGGGAAAGTTACTTTTAAAAGTAATGTATTACAATATTGTGTTACTCCCTAAAAAGTAACTAATTGTATTACTTAGTTACTTTTTATGAAAAGTAATGCGTTACATTACTTTTGCATTACTTTTTTCTCTTGGGCTGGGCTTGATTGTTTGTTTTTTTAATAACAACAAAAAGTTCTATTTTTAGCAAATGTTAAGGCCCTTTCACACCAAATGTCAAATGAATAAGCCTCATGCTAAAGGAAATGCATATTTACACCTGTACAGTAGAGGGCGCAGCTCAAACAAACCTTTCAGCTGTGCTTCCATTCTGGATTAAAGAAGAATAGGATTCAGGAGAAGGAAGTTCAACACTCTTACGGTGCGTTCCAAATGGGATATTTCGCCCTCTGAAGGGCAATTTGGAGTGAAAACAATTATGGCCACCATATTGAAGGGTCGTTCCAAACCGAAGTGCGCAAAACTGGCCACTTCAAAGGGCCCTTCGGAATGAAGGATTTCAAAGGGTACAACTGATGGACACTTCGGGCCCCCATGATCCTTTGCACAGGGAAGTTGTTTGGCGTCAGAGAATGGGCACAGGAGGCTCGGAGTTAGATTTTACCAATAAATGTATGTGTAGTATTTTTCTATACTACTGTAATATTTATAGTTAGATTTGGTACATTATTGTGATCAAAACGACATTGTACTTCAACAAAAATACTTCACAGCTCCTTTTATCAGTCCATTCAAATGTTTAAAATAGACACAATATACAATATGGTGCGATAAACCAAAAATAGCCTAAATAATTAAATAAAATAACGTTAAACAATCTACTCATCGTTCAGAGCATGTTTTTGGGGGGTCAACCAGCGTACAAAATGTGTGACGAAGGCACCTCCATGATTGTCTCGTTAAGTTCATGCAGAAGTGCATTTAAAAAGAAGATTTTTGAGCTCTCACTCTGGAGGGTAAACCCTTTGAAAGGATTAGGGCATAGGGATGAGCCCTTCCGAATGGAACGCAGGGCTATTTCTAAATCTAATCTAAAGTAACTTTTGCTTATTATGGTTGAATTGGATCATTGAAGGTCAGCAGCAAAGACATTGGTTAAAAAAGTGAGATTAAACACATAAAGTATATTAATGTAATTTAATATAGTTAACTATTACAAGTTTGCATAAAATTCAGAGATTGCATTTCACTGTTTTTATTCATTTTAAGGAATACTGAATGTTTTCGTGCAAGTGAGATGAGTAAATGCATGTTCATATTTAGTCTAGAACTACTATAGCCATCATGTTCACACGGCGCACACAACACCTCTGCACTTTATTTCTCTCAACATGGGGACGGGAGAGCTGTGACTCAATAAATGTGAAAAAGTAACTTGCGTTACTTATTTGAAAAAATAACTTAGATAATTTGTTGTAGATTGAAAAAGTAATGCGTTACATTACTAGTTACTTGAAAAGTAATCTGATTACGTAAATCAAGTTACTTGTAATGCATTACCCCCAACACTGTCTGTAAGCATCAAAAAATGCAGAAAAATAGCTAATCAGAAATGTTCTCTGGCATTTTGTATGTTCAGGTTTGCTGACTGCATACAGTTCAAGTTAAGAGAACAGCGTACAGCACCTTTAAACACACTAAAATAACGCCTTTATATGCTGTCATACTGTATCATCCAAAGAATACCCACAATGCCCCTCACAGAGCATTCTAACTGAAGGTCATCGCCTAATTAAGCTCACTGCACATTCGTGCTTCTCATGACAGTGTTAACCCATATCCCTTCAGGCAGAGTCATGCTCAGCTCAGCCTGCTTCACCCTGCTCCTGGCTCCATTGTAGTGCACAGTTTGTTTTCTTAATCCCACACATGGCTTACTATTAGCAATAAACACAAAATCAAAAGTACAATGTGCTAATGCCAAAACACATGAAAATCTTATCAAGCTTTTTAAAAAAGACCATTTAAACTGGTCAAATGTTTTACATTCTCACTACAATATCATGATATAGGTGCACTTATCGGGAAACCTGTTAGAAAACAGTTATGTCAGCAATTACAAAGGGGTTTATTTTCTTTCTTTTTTTTCTGAGAAATGCACAGTCCTCACACAAAGTAATGACTCAACACACTAAGCTGAGCCCTCCATTAAAATCCATTAGGGGGCCCGTGACTAAGAGCTCACTGTAATATTCTTTCTCAGGGAATACAAATACTCAAATATGGCACACAGGGCAAGAATTATAGGACATTTTCTCATTTGCCATCCTGTTTTTGTTCAGTTCATCTGCTCAAACCATGCCACTGTGTAAATGTAAGCCTATTCCTCCACAGCATTTCATTTTAGTAAAAAAAACAAAAAACAAACATAAATCTTGTATACTGAAGGCTGCATTTTAGATTTTATTTTAATAAAAGTTTAGTAAAGTTTACACTCTTTACCAAATTACTGTACAGATGCATTATTTTTTTATTATTTATTTTTTTATTTTATTTTAGTACAATTTACACTAACAAAATTCTTGAAGCCTACATTTTAGTTATTTTATTTAATTAAATTTTAATTAAATTTTAGTGAAGTTTAATACAGTTTAGTAAAGTTAACATTCTTTAACACTCTTTAAAAATCCCCTGTATATATGCATTTTATTTTATTTTTTATTATTTTGTCTTTAATTTGTTAAAGATTGTAAAATTTACTAAACTTTTATTAAAATAAAATAACAAAAACTAAAATGTATGCTACACTACACATTTCTTTATCTTTATATTTTACTAAAATCAAATAAAAAATAAAATGAAGTAAAATGCACACACACACACACATTATATATATATATATATATATATATATATATACAGTAATTTGTTAAAGAGTGTAAACTTTACTAAGCTTTATAGAATAAAATTAAAAAAATAAAACAAAACAAAACAAAACAAAATAAAATAAAATAAAATAAAAAAAAAAAAAAAGATGTAGGCTTCAGTATACAAGTTTTTGTTTTAAATAAAATAAAATTTAAAAAAACAATGATTCATCAGGACACCTGTTAGACTGTGTGTTAGTGGAAGTAGGGGAAAGGTATTTGCCTACTGTATGTGTGGAGGTAAACACTGAGAAACTGTCAGCTTCAGGGCTAAATTTAGAGCTGGAGTCAGAGGGGGGTATCTCCCAAGGTCACGGAGGAGCACACACAACACAGCGTTCATGCTCACACACACCCACACACATACAGCAATTGAGATACAGGTCTGCCTAAACCATAGGCTTCCCTGGGGACTGAAGAGTTTGAGTCTGAAGAAGTCTAACTTCTGTATTAGGAAATGGCTTTTTTCAGGAGTTGTGTAATGGCTGCTTTGTCTCCTCTTTAAAAGCCTCACCCTTATCTGTGGTATTAGGAAGGTCTCAGATTTGCCATTGTTTAAACTGAAGTGAAAGAAGTTGAGAAATAAATCTCACATGCTCAAGAGTTTAAAAAGTTTCACTGAATTTTTAAGAAGAGAAGCTTAGACCAGCATGTTTAATGTGATTTAACATAAAATACATGATGATGGTATTGAGTTTAGGGCCCTGTTTACACCTGATATTAAGATGTGTTTTGGTCGATCGGATCACAAGTGGACGAGGGAGACATTTTAATCCATTTCTTTTATCCACTTTCAACCACTTCTGTCCTAAATTTTTGAGAGAGTGTCTATGGGTGGGTAAATGTATGGGTTTTTATCAGATCCTTCAATCTAATGGATAAAATAAGCTCGTGCAATTTACATATGATAGTCCCTGGAGATGATGGAAAAACACACAGAGAGCACCAGCTTTCGTTTCTGCTCTGACACCCGCAAGATCACGCCGAACGCTGCGAGTGTGTGTTAGAAATCAGGAATGGTGAGAGAACATTGGGCTTGGAGCATTTTTCATCTTCAAACCAAACTTGGGTCTTCAGCCAACAAAGTTTAAATCCCGTCTGGCTAGCGCGCTTCCCATAATATTTATGCATTAGGTCATTATGGGCGGATCTGATCAACCAAAACGTATCTTACCAGGTGTAAACAGGGCACATGAGAGAAGCAGCGATGTCCGATTCAAGAACAAATTCATCTTTTTGTTGAATGAGTTAATTTTGTTCATAAAATCAGTCTTTACACTCTTAAAAATGAAGGTCCTTTATTTGCATTTATAATTTTATGAAGATGCTTTAACATCCATGGAAACTTTCCATTCCACAAAAGGTTCTTTATAGTGGAAAAAAGGTTCTTTATATTATTGAAATGTTCTTCACACAAAGACAAAAATGGTTCTTTTAAGAATTGTTCACTGAAAGGTTCTTTGTAACCCAAAACGGTTCTTCTATGGTTGTGAAAAAAAAAATTTTGGAACCTTTATTTCTAAGAGTGTAACTGATTTGGTTCATAAGTACTGAAGGATTAGGGCCAAGCAATAATAAAAAAATAAAACCATCTCGAGATTAAAGTTGTTAAATTACGAGAAAAAAACTCTTTAAATTTCGAGAAAAAAGTCGAGATAAAATGTTGAGAATAAACTCGTTAAATTATGAGAAAAAAAGTTGAGATAAAATGTTGAGAATAAACGTTAAATTACGAGAAAAAACATGTTAAATTTCAAGAAAAAAGTTGAGATAAAATGTTGAGAATAAACTCGTTAAATTACGAGAAAAAACTCGTTAAATTTCAAGAAAAAAGTCAAGATAAAATGTTGAGAATAAAGTCATTAAATTACGAGAAAAAAGTCATTAAATTATGAGAACAAATTTGTTAAATTATGAGAACAAATTTGTTAAATTATGACAAAAAATTGTTAAATTACGAGAACAAATTTGTTAAATTTCTAGAAAAAAGTCGAGATAAAATGTTGAGAATAAAGTCATTAAATTTTGAGAAAAAAGTAGTTAAATTAAGAGAACAAATTTGTTAAAATACGAATTTGTTCTCATAATTTAATGACTTTATTCTCAACATTTTATCTCGACTTTTTTTTCGAAATTTAACAACATTTTTATCATAATTTAACAAATTTGTTCTCATAATTTAACGAATTTGTTCTCGTAATTTAATTACTTTTTTCTCGTAATTTAATGACTTTATTCTCAACATTTTATCTCGACTTTTTTCTTGAAATTTAACGAGTTTTTTCTCGTAATTTAACGAGTTTATTCTCAACATTTTATCTTGACTTTTTTCTTGAAATTTAACATGTTTTTTATCGTAATTTAACGTTTATTCTCAACATTTTATCTCAACTTTTTTTCTTGAAATTTAATGAGTTTATTTTCAACATTTTATCTCGACTTTTTTCTTGAAATTTAACATGTTTTTTCTCGTAATTTAACAACTTTAATCTCGAGATGGTTTTATTTTTTTATTATTGCTTGACCCTAATCCTCTTCCATACATAAGTTTACTGACTCAATGAAGGGTAAGATTATCAGTGAAATTCAACCTTCTGTCTATTTAGAAGAACTGGAATGTAGTTCATGAGTCATATGGACTACTTTTATGCTATTTTTATGGCGCTTTAATGTCCATTAGAAGTTTGAAAGCTCCAGTCTTTATATTCATTGTAAGTGGATGGATTGAAAAATAGATTGACCAATGCATTACTAAAAATGTCTTCTTTTATGTTCCACAGAGGAAACAGGACATATGGGTTTGGTATGACATGTTGGTGAGTAAATGATGACAGAATTTTCATTTTTGGGTGAACTGGTCATTTAACCTTACACTGTTAAAAAAAACCCACTTTGGTCCCTCCATCTGCTCACAGTGCGGGGTCAGCAAAAAATAAAAAAAATACATATCTGAACCAAGAGACAGATAGTGAAACAGAGAATAGAGCACCTATTTTTCTCTGCCTACACAACAATGTCCTCATTTTAGAGCTTAGTGACGTGGACATACTTTTCAAGACGTTTTCTTCAGCATAAAGCTGGATATTGACAGACATTGTCAGCTCAGTGTAGCCACATACTGTTATGCCTCTATGAAAACAGCTTTCATGTGAAATCCAACACCAGAAACCAAATTTCCGGCATGAGCTGAAAGCATTAGCTACTGTACAACGTGATTCCCATGCAAAGTCAAAGTCAAAATAAAACCTCCCAGCATCTTAACAAGAAAAAATCTAGCAGCACGATGGTATTAAGATTAGTTTTGAGGAGGTCAAGAGGTGCTTGTTTTCATGCAGGATTTCAGCGAAAAACGCAGCGGGATTGTATTGTGACGCTGTTATTTAGATGCTCATTTATCTGAACTTTGTCGACTAAAGCACTGTGATGTTTATAATCATGTGATTTGGCTTTTTGAATAAGAGCCACATGCTAAGAAAGAAAGCAGAAAAATGATAATTCTCTGAAAACCTCTTACAGGATTATCCAGAGCTTCAACATCACTACATCCCTACATCTACGCACAAGTTTAATTCCCACAACAAATACTACATTTATGAGTTGTAGTGACTGCTAACTCCATTTGAATGTTTTTTCAATAGCTACACAATGCGGTAACCATTTCCATCATGCCAGTCTACAAATAGACAACCAAATCTCACGAACTGTGATATAATCCTAAACTGTGACCATGATATAACTCAAAAGTTTAGATTATATTCACTACAGCTACTGCTGTTGAGTGGAAAAATAAATAAATAACATTGGCTGCCTGAGAACCGTGACTGCAACAGTAAATGCTGACAATGCTGATAGATTCTCTATAAAAGCGGTCACTGACAGGGCACTTCAACAAAATACAGATGTCAGAACAGTATAATTGTTATCTAGGCAATAAACATAGATGCTAAAGTAAACTGATTGACTTAAAAGGGATTGTTTGATTCAAAATTTAAATTCTATTACTCATCCTCGTGCCATTCCAAACCTGTATGCATTTCTTTCATTTGTGAAATATTTTGTAGAATATTATGGTCCAAACCACATTGGACCCCATTGATTTTTACTTTATGTGCAAAAAACACATTTGGCTTTTTTTTCTCCATGTTTACAGAAGGTTTGAAATGACACGAAGGTGAGTAAAGTTTCATTTTTTGAAATATCCCTTGAAACCCTATACTTTACACACACTCAACACCATAGAAGCACTGGGGTTGTCCATGTGAAGTTACTGATGATCTGGATGTGTATGGGTTCGGTGAACAATGGTTTTCCCTTTGGGACCAACACCAGAACCGGCTGTGACTGTGACAAATGTCTACAGACAGTGCTGAAACCACAGCATCTGACAACAACAGTCATCTTGTTAGCAATTACCTTTTATTGTTAGTGCTTAGCTGAAAGTCATTCTTGAGGGTCTTTGCAATTTGTAAAGCTAATATCTTTCAACGACTATTATTGATTTCATTTTGACCTTGTCAAATGAGAGAATGCTATTTTGCCACCAGGGAGGTTCCATCTTAAACGTAACAAATAAATCTCATCTGTAAAGAGCTAACTGAACACCGTCAAGAGTCAGCCAAAGAAGTTCTTTGGCATTTTGAGTTATTTAAATCAGGACTATCTGATCTTTCATGGCTCTTATTTCATCTTAAGGGGGCATTTCTTGAAGCTAATGAATGCAAAGTGAGTCACATCTTTCACCTTGAGGTGAGTGTTTTATGGGCGGCGTGAACTATAGGCTACTCAGCATGTTCTCCTGTAGAAATCGTTATCTGCAGCTGTGGGATATGCACATAGCTGCCTAGTGCCTTTGATTTTCACCATTTCTTATAAACTAAGTATGTGTTTGTGTATGTGTGTGTGTGTATTTAAAATCATGTGGGATTTTGTACAGTCAGTACACCTTTCATCTCATAAGATCTTAATGACATGAGTAACATGAGCTGCATCTGAATATGCCTACTACCTTATATAGTACATGAAAAACAGTATGGCATAGTATGTCTGAATACACAGTATTCAGAAAAACTGGGTGAAATGACCACTACGTACTTGTGAATGGTCATGAAAATGGTTGGTTACATGACAAAGCCAACATGGTGGATTTAGTACATAATTTCTTCATACTAATCACATTTGTACTATATAGAACATACTTTTGCAACAGTCGCAAAGTCAAATGCAGTATCTACTTGGACAGTATGCGATTTCAGACACCATGTTTAATTGATCATTTTGGCTTTTTTTTTTAGCATTTTAATAGGCTATTTTATTTTTCTGTGTGTGCTGAGGTGTTTGTGTTAGTTATAAAAGAGCACCATAGCATTAGCAAGATCTTTGATGTTTTTTTTTATTGCTAATGCTAATGCTAATTATGCTTTTAGGACATAAACCATAGAAATTACCATGCTAATATCATTCAATAGTACATTTTTGTATTATAGGGCTATGTGTTTGTAACTTTGCACTGAAATTTGAGTCATAAATGAGGCAAAATAGACCACTGTTTGAATGAGGGAGTCTAACACATCGTGTCCACTTGCTTTGGTTTGATTCTCAGTGATACCAGGCATAGGTCTGGTGTCTCTGGAGAAATAATTAACTCTGTTTCAAGGTGGATGAGCCAATCATGGGTAACTTTGGCAGAGTCTGTGGCAATCTGACTGTGGGTGGCATGCTAGTCTGGAGGAAACTGCAAAGACCTCAACAACAGCAACAGGTGACAAAAAAAGCGTTCTGTTGATTTTATGTGTCTTATGCTGCCTTCGTGTCATCAGAATTATCATAAATATGAGTTTCCTTGTCAGAAATCAATCATGAATGGCCTCTCAAGTCCTATTTATGATTGGGAATCTCAACCTTAATGTTATGAAGCGACGAGAATAACTTTTTTCACCCAAAAACAAGACAAAATTAATGCTTTATTCAACAATTTCTTCTCTTTAATGCTGTTTATGTTGCAGATTCCAGGTTCTACGTCAGAAAGACGACTATTGGCCAACGCTGTTCACGTGAGCACCACGACGCATACGTGTTATGCTGATGCAGGAGCTGGCTAATAATGAGCCGGCACTCTGACGTAGAAGCGCTGCACTGTGTTTATTATGTGAACAGCGTATAAGAGACTGACATGGAAGTGAAAAAATTTAATAAAGTCTTTATTTTTTTGTTTTTTTGCACACAAAAAGTATTCTCTAACAGGTTGAACCAATAGTCTATTTTAATGATGTCTTTACTACCTTTCTGGGTCTTGAAAGTGGTAATAACATTGGAGTCTATTGGAGGCCAGAAAGCTCACGGATTTCATCAAAAATATATTAATTTGTGTTCTGAAGATGAATGAAGGTCTTACGGATTTGGAACGACATGAGGGTGAGTAATTAATGACAGAATTTTCATTTTTGGGTGAACTAACCCTTTAAAATCCATTGGATATTGACTAAAAAGCTTCTACATTTTGGCTTTAATAAGATTTTCCCAAGAAATAGGCAAGAATCAACCTGCCATTCTCCACGAATCCCATTCTTTTCGACAATAAAGCACTTGAACGTGATGAACTCGTAATAACAACTTCAGAAATGAGAAGTAGGACATATCCAATAGCACATGAAGGCAGCATAATCTTAATATTCTCTTAATATTCTATGTTTCTCATTATGCCATTTATCAGAACATATCATATTTGGCTTATTGGCTAATACTAAGCTGGGTGAAAATAGGATAAAGATAGAAAAGAAGAAATATATCTCAGGCATAACAGCACACCTTCAATGTTTTCATATATGTGTCATTTTGCAAGTCAGACCCACCATTCACACCATTGTAAAGGCTCCGATGGTGTGGCGACAGCTCGTCTCCTGCCAGTCTACGTGGTGACGTCTCTCTACCAGGGCTGCCAAACTTCCCATGCTCAGGGCTCATGCTGTACTGGTGCCTCAGCATCTCAGGACTACTTCCTCCCAGCTTGCTTTTGTCATGGTGGAGCTCTGACATTCCTAGCAGCATGTGTCTAGACTCTGGACTCCCAGGCCCACTTCCTAAGCTGCCCCTGTGCCTCTGGATGTAGAGCTCGGGATTCATGGGCTGCCCTGGAGCCAAATGGAGCTTCGGATGCGTCTCCGGACTCCGGTGGCCCAGAGATCGGCCATACTTTTCTGGACTTAGCCCTCTAATCAGCCGATGGTCAGGCACAGATATGGAGCCACAGCGAGGTCGGCAGGGCTGGGGCAGAACGAAGGGATACTCCAGGCTGGTGCTTCTGTGCCGGACAGGAGGGTCAGGGCTGGAGATCTCCCCGCGATCTCCTTCCCCTCTCTTCCCAGGGCGAGACTTCTGGAGATCCGGGCTTTTATTCCCAGTTACTCCACTAGATGGTGGCTGTGGCTGCTTATGGTGTGGATGCTCAGAGCTGTCGGCACTTCCTGCGCTAGAAGTGCTGCTTCCGTCCCCCACGTCCCGCATCAAGCCAGGCACCAGAAGCCCACTCTGGCTGTCAATAGAATTGCGACATCCAATTGAACCCGCCCCACCTTGGACTCCTTCCCCTCCGCCGCCAACTTTTTCTTCGTCTATCAGCAGACAAATTTCCCTAAGCTCCAGGTTCTCCCGAATCACCTCCTCCTGCTTGCGCTCTAGTTCTGTCAGCTTCTGAAGGTACAGTGCCACCTCCTTACGCATGACGCTGGCACTGAAGCGACCCAGACGCTGCCACTCACGCGAGACTCGCTTGCCCTTCTGCCGGTCATCGTCCAGGAAACAGCACAGGTCTCGCAGTTCCCGATTGTCGTCCTGCAGCTTTTGGTTTACCTCCTTCAGCATTATAGGGAACACAAAAAAATTGTGTTTACAAAGAGTTTGTTTTGATTTTAAATACTTAGAATAAAAGATATGGTCATTTTGAGGCCACACAAACTATATGATATAATTTCTCTGAATTAATTATTCATTATGAGACTAAAGTTTGGAACAGTGGTTCTCAACTCCAGTCCTCGGGACCCACTGCTCTGCACATTTTGTATGTCTCTCTTATCTGACACACTCAATTCAGTTCATGCAGACTCTCCTAATGAGCTGATGATCTAAATCAGGTGTGTTAAATAAGGGATACATACAAAATGTGCAGAGCAGTGGGTCCCGAGGACTGGAGTTGAGAAACACTAGTTTGGAAGAAGATTCATCCTTCATCTAAGATAGAACAGTCTAAAACAGGAGTGTCCAAACTCAGTCCTGGAGGGCCACTGTCCTGCAGAGTTTAGCTCCAACCCTAATTAAACACACCTGAACCAGCTAATCAAGGTCTAACTAGGCATACTAGAAACTTCCAGGCAGGTGGAGCTGGTTGGAGCGAAACTAAAGGTATGATCTTCTTAGGTGCCACATCTGCCCGAGTTCAATTAAAGCAATAGTTCACCAGACACACATAAGAAGCAATGGCATTTTTGCATCAAACTTGGAGCGATGCATCAACTCTGATGATTGAACTTGAACTAAGATTTTAGAGCTTCAAAATATTTGTAGCGAATGACAACTAAGATATTATATGGCTTCAAAAGGCTTATATAGTGCAAGAGTAGTATGGACTATTTTTATGGAGCTTGACATATAGGAATTGTCATTGTATGGAATAAAGTTGAATAAATCCTTTACAATTCCCATTTTGTGCTTCACAGAATAATAACAGCACTGGTTTGAAAAGACATCTTAATCATATATTTTTTTGATAATCTATTTCTTTAAAGGGTACAGTCTTGATTTATTTTATGCATCATTCATGGTTACAATTTGGGAAATGCTCACATTTACACAAGTGGTATGGTTCAAATAACAAAAATGGCTTCATGTCTGGATAAGAAGCTAAGAAGTTGTTTATTGCTTAGCTTATATCAGTGTTTTTGTAAAGTTGTTTTAATCAGAAGTTGTGCATAATAAGAAAATATTCAAGGCGTTATTCCTACAGGAAGAATGATGTGCACCTAAGTGTTTCTGGCGCATCCTCAGAGAGCGCAGGTGTACTCCAGACACCCATGATCTCATCTGCTCACCTTCAGCTCCCGGATCTCGTTCAGATGCAGCTGGAGGCTGCGGTTCACCTCCCGAATCAGATTACTGTGATCCAGAATGACGCTCATTTTATCGGCTTCAGACCTTCGGAGTCGCTGCACCAGCTCCTCTTTGCTCCATTGCAGGAGCTCTTCATCCGTGAGATTGGAGATGTCTTCTGCTGGACTTTCTGACGCCTTCGACCCAGGCTGTGCTTGCAGAGATTGCGCTTTCTCCATCAGAAGAGGTGAGCTGCTGCTGTGGTACCAGGTGCTGATCAAATATTAATGAGGCAGGCAGCATCCGCTGTGTAAGGAGGAGTCAGGGAGACAGAGGACGCATCGTGAAGTGATGCCCGTATCCGATGCCCTTATAGTGGGAGTCGCCTCGACTTTTCCCCAAAGCAACAGCTGATGCAGCTGACGAGTAGAAGGAAGGGCGGCATACAGAACAAGTCCGCCCAGATTATTCAGCTTCGACTCCAATTCATAGTTCTTGTAAGTTTATAAAAGTGACGGTATAGGATAGCCGGGGAGATGCGGGTGGTTTCAGGCGGCCCGATGCGCTCGCCTCCGTCTGCCTCTGGGCGCTTCACCATCCTCATGGAGACGGAGGAGGAGAGACGGCAGCATCCTCAGCCAGAGCTCCGGAGAAATGAGCGTGACTGCAGCCACTGAGTAAATTCTCTCTCTCTCTCTCTCTCTCTCTCTCTCTGCGTGTATCGTCTATGTTTGTGTGTGAGTTGCCAATAGGTGATGCTGTTGTGAAAGTTGCATTTAAGCTTGTATCTATGCGCCA
Source organism: Chanodichthys erythropterus (assembly GCF_024489055.1). Lineage (NCBI taxonomy): Eukaryota > Metazoa > Chordata > Actinopteri > Cypriniformes > Xenocyprididae > Chanodichthys > Chanodichthys erythropterus. The sequence continues at coordinate 7,800,948 of NC_090241.1, read as the reverse complement.
TCTATGGACACATTGAGGTACTACAGATAAATAGGTTAACATTTTTCCTTTCTTTGAAATTAATTATAATAGCATAATTATGCCAGTTACGTTCTAATACAGCTCTTCATTGTATATTTTGATATAAACCTTTTAGATTTCAGGTACTTTTTTTTTCTTTTCTTTTACATTCACTCTATAAAATAATTATGTGGCTTTGTATATATATATATATATATATATATATATATATATATATATATATATATATATATATATATATATATATATATATAAAATAATAATTAACTATGCTACCATAATAAAATCTCTGAATATTTGTTAAGTGATTCTTTGAGTTGAACATACCAAAATAAATTTATTCAAGAAAGTTCACATTACTCATAATTATTGGCTTTTAAATAGGATTACTTACATATTTGAATTGACTACTCATTTTTATTTGTCACATGGTACCAAATGTAGTTATTCAGATCAACATAATTATTTTTTTACTTACATTTACTCAATTCAAGGTATATTTCATTTATTTCACAGCTTTAAAATGTACTGAATATTTTTAAGTGTAAAAATGTTTAACCAAAAAAAATAAATAAATAATAATAATTAAAAAAAAATGGAGTAGCCTATAGACCTAAATCATAGTTTCAGTTTTTAGAGTGTTTTCATAAAGCTGATTTGTATGTATTTTTCATTAAAAAACAATTCATATTGCCTCTGAGACAGCAAATATAGAATTACTTGGAATTATAAATATTTCTTAACTAAAAAAACATTGTGACATTGTTCACCTTGACCTGGCTTTTTTTTTTTCTTTACCCTTAATAAAACCATATTAAATCACACATTACACAAGATTCTTTGTATTGTGCTTTATTCATTTAAACTTCTAAAACAATAAAATCAGGCACATCTAATTGAAATGCACATATTTGCATATTATCCATCAATATTCATAAACAAAATTCAGTACTAAATGCTAGTTTTTAATAATATATTATATAATAATACGTTTTAATATAAACATTCTTACGACACACAACCCGTCAAAACATTGCCTAGCCCTTTTTTCTCCACGTTATTGAAAGTATGCGAGAAATTTGTTGTCTCGTCTCGTGTGTTTATGCAGAACTTATTTGCATCCAACGCTGCTATAGAAACCTGTTGACGCATCTACGCACAGAAATTCGACACGGCAGAACGTTCTCTTGACGTCACGTCAGGCGGAAGCAGCCAATCGTGGCGCACCGAGTGTGTAGTAACACGTCACTCTACTGAGCTTCAGGAACCGGCTGGGGGCGAATCCTGCTCGACGAAGTCATTTTCATTTTTCCATGGTGGTGTGAGCTCGGTTATTACATATTATTTATTACAGCCTGGATCAAAATCCTCATCGATTAAAAAGGTACGTCTGTCGCTGTGTTTTAGGAATGAAATCGGGGACCGTTTGTGTGTTAGATTTAAATCGCCGACCCCGGATTAGGTTAGCGGAAGTCAGTAATGTTAGTGAGTGTTAACCGGTTATACGGATGCATTTAGCAGTATGTTTTGGCATTAATGTTCAAGATAATCAATATTTTTAAATGATATTACTACTGTATATCTTGCTTCCCCCTGTTTTCATTTTATGTGGTATAATGAAACTGTGTTGGAATGATCTAATGCTAGCTTAACCACTAAAATGTAGATGTACGCGTGACGTCAATCAGATGTTTATATTTTTTACTAGAATATGTTGATCGTAAAATAATATATTAATGCCAATATAATACATGTAAAAACCTGTTAGATCAGTTGTTATTAAGTTTTATAGTCTGCTGACCATTTCTTAGTAGTTTGTTAGACTCATTTAGTATTATATCCTAATAGTTCTTTCTTGTTTTGTGACTTTTGACATGCACAGCATGGCTATGTCATTTGGAACAGTGAGTCTGTTTGGAAACTCTATCATTGTGTAACCAAACAGTCAATACATGTATTGGACCATGATTTAGTGTTTAGGACAGGCATTTCCAGGGATCCCTCTGGTTTAGGGTTATCAGAGGCTAAAGTCTTCTCTAATACTTTAAAGTGGTTTGTGTTTAGTCAGCAAACCTGTTGAGTACACACTCAGAAAAAAATATGTACAAAAGCTGTCACTGGGGCAGTACCCTTTCAAAAGGTACACCTATTTACCCCTTAAGGGTACATATTAGAACCTAAATTGTACATATTAGTGAACTGGTACATAAGTGTGCTGCCCCAGTGACAGCTTTTGTACCATTTTCTTCTGAGAATGTAGGTATTCTAAGACAGGTGTGTCCCAACGTAGTACACGTGGCTTAAAAATAGCATCTGGTTTTGCACCTCAAAACATCTACGCAGATCTCTAATCAACAAATTCTTCATGACGTTTTGGGTTTGGCGACGATAACCACTCTCGTCAAGTGGCTTTGTTCAAAGATGACAGCTGCTTGAAAGAATTCCCTCATAACGAATATAAAGGAATGCAATTTCCGTTTGCATTGCTGACATGGGCGAAATCGTACTTGTCACTCAGGTATTTGCTTTTAATTTTAGGCACTGCTATCCTACTCGTCCAGTTTGGAGACTCAACCCATTAGGTGTGGTTTAGGGTTAAAAAGACTTGGCTGCTCACTGTTTACTCATTTCGCTCTTTCTGGTCATTCACAGTTGTTCACACTGTCATGGCGACCTACCAAGAGTTCATCCAACAGAACGAAGATCGTGATGGAATACGCTGCAGTTGGAACCTCTGGCCTTCCAGTCGCCTGGAGGCCACACGGCTAGTGGTTCCTGTGTCCTGCCTTTACACTCCTCTCAAAGAGAGACCAGACCTGCCTCCCGTCCAGTACGAGCCAGTACTGTGCAGCAGGGCCAATTGCAAGGCCGTGCTCAACCCACTTTGGTAAGGACTGAATCACTTTTCCAAGCAGTGTTGAGTTCTGTTTGTTTGTACATTGTGTGGTCATTATAGATGAATATCATGGTGACATCTGATTATGATATTTGAATGACTAGTTAGTTGGTGGACCGCAATTGGAATGAATTAAGCTTAGAGTTAGCAGAATAACATTTTATTCAATTTTTTCTAATTGAACATTGGTTTCTTTTATCCTACTGCTGTTGCAATCAATTTATAAACATTAATAAAGCACAACATGGCATGGTTTAGGGGGTTTTCTTTATGAAAAAAACTGTTTTTGTCTGGATTAGATGTATTTTGGTATTGACTTTTTTTTTTTTTTTTTTTTTTTTTGTGTTAGTAAAATAGTGCTTTGCTCAAGTAGAGATTTGGTCCTTTCCTTCAGTTTTCCACAGACTTGCTAATCACATTATTCCAGAGCTTTTTAAAATGTTAAAACAGTCTATAAAGAGTTAAAAGCAACAATTAGCAGTTCACTAACCTGACCCAATTAACATACACAATGACAATGTGACACATTGCTGTGAATAAAGGAAGACAATTATTTCTCTTCATGTGCTAATGACTTGCTTATGAAAGGCTTTGTCCTAGACAACTTTAGCCCCTTTAACACTGGATTTCCTTTTGTAGTCAAGTGGACTTCAGAGCCAAGATATGGGCATGCAACTTCTGCTTCCAGAGGAACTCTGTAAGTATACATTACTGAATAAACTCATTTTCATTCTTGGCTTTGCTCCTTGTGATTCTCTAACATCAGTCACACCTGTCACTATAAGTAAATATTAATCTGTTTCTTCACAGTTTCCTCCATCATACGCAGGCATTTCAGAAGTGAATCAGCCCGCAGAACTAATGCCCCAGTTCTCCACCATTGAGTACATAGTACAGGTAAATTGACATGTACTCTGTGTACTCTGCACTGTACATATACATAACATACTGTACAAACATCTAGATTAACTACAACTCCTTAAGCTCACAGACAGCTGCTTGTCAAAAGCCACGCTGTCATTCTTTAAGATGATACTTTGATAAGTGACACATTTTTCTATATTTAAATTTTAAAATGAAATGTGTAATTTCTGTCAGTATATACGTACCTTTCAAAAGTTTGGGGTCAGTAAGTATCTTATGATCACCAAGGCTACAATTTATGTGATCAGAAATACAGTTAAAACAATAATACTGTGAAATTATTATTACCGTTTTTTTTTTTCTATTTTAATAAAAGCTGAATTTTCAGCATCATTACTCAGTCTTCAGTGTCACACGATCCTTCAAAAATCATTCTAATATGCTGCTTTGGTGCTCAAGAAACATTTCTTGTTATTATTATCAATGTTGAAGATGGTTATGCAGCTTTTTTTGTGGAAACTGATACTGAAAACTTCAGTATACTTTGATTTAATAGAAAGTTAAAAAGAAAAGCATTTATTTGAAATCAAAATCTTTTCATCAAACAAACTTGTCTTTGCTGAATAAAAGTATTAATTTCATTTAAAAAAATTTTACTCACCCCAAACTTGTGAACTTTGAAGTGTATATATTAATATGAATAATATAACAGAATAATAACAATAAATGAATTAAATGACTGAATTTATTTATAAATATTTATTTAATTATTACAAAATTGTAATTATTGTCACAATTATGTAACCTTATGTATTTCTCTTCAGCGTGGACCTCCAACCCCTCTCATCTTCCTTTATGTGGTGGACACATGTCTGGAGGAAGAAGACCTCCAGGCCCTGAAAGAATCCTTACAAATGTCTCTGAGTCTCTTGCCACCCAACGCCCTGGTGGGTCTCATCACCTTCGGCCGTATGGTTCAGGTCCACGAGCTCAGCTGTGAAGGTATTGCCAAGAGCTTCGTCTTCCGTGGCACAAAGGAGCTAACACCCAAACAGATACAGGTCAGTGATCTTTCTTTAATGTGTTTGATTCACCACACCTAAAAGCACAAAAATCCACCAAGTGACTATATAAAACCAGAGTTTTCAGTGAAATTTATCAGGTGCATCATGTGTTTTCAGGAGATGCTGGGACTAATGAAGCCGGCCACCTCTGGACAGCAAGGCAAACCACTAGCCCCTCATGACGCTGCTGCTTCCTGCAGGTATAAGATGATTGTCATCATTTTACCTTGTGAAATCTGTCCTCCTCAGCACGCAAGAAAGTGATGTAAATGAAGGCAGTTGTGCTCATTTTCTATTTTCTTTGCACCTGTTTTAGATTTCTGCAGCCTGTTCAAGCAGTAGACATGAACCTGACCGACCTTCTTGGGGAGCTGCAAAGAGACCCATGGCCTGTTCCTCAGGGGAAGAGACCTCTGCGTTCCACTGGCATCGCCCTTTCCATTGCTATTGGACTATTGGAGGTACAGCCAGAACACTATTCATTTAAAAAGCTCATCTTGTATGGCATAAAAAATCTGTATTTGACCAAAGAAGAGAGATTGAGAGAATGTAAAAATGTGGAATGTTCAGGAAGGTTTTAGGTGATTTATATAAATAAATGCAGCTTTGCTGCTTTTACACATCTTCACTGAACTAATGTTCACTACTGTGTGGGAGAGATTTCCTGCAGAGGTTTTTCTTCCTTACATTGTAACTCTGGTCTAGCTGTGAGTTGTCAGTAATGCTGGCTGTGAGATTCAAAGTCCACTTCAGCTGTCATGTCATATCAGAACAGTTGTACCTAGTACTGAACCCAATCATTATACTTGCATAACTCTCAAGATAAGATTCAGACTACCAACTGCACTTTTGTTTGATAATAAGTCTAGCATGACTGATTTAACTTTAGCATGCATTATTCCCTTTAAAAGAAAAGAATAATATTTGTAATATGTGACAAATGTTGCTTACAATTGTTTATACTTGAATAAACTGAGACAATGAATTAAATCCACTCGGGGTGTGTTCACACTTGCCAGGTTTGGTTCAATTAAAACAAACTGGTGCGGTTAATTTAAATAAATATGAACGTGCCACCCGAACCTTGTTGTGCACCAAATAAGCGGACCGAGACTCATATTTACAGGGGGTCTCAATCCACTTCCAAACGAACTCTGGTGCGGTTCGGATTAAAGATATCTAAACAAACTAAAAACAAGGTGTGACCCTAAAAAGGACAGAATGCAGCAGATCTTCGTTTGTGTGTGTAATGGAGAAATTCCTGCCATTGTTTTGATTCCTTTACACATTTTTTTAAGTTCTTCACTAGTTCTCAGCTGGTAGAAATACCACCATACATATGTACGCACACACAATGAGCGCATTTAGCCCAATTTTTTTGGGATGTTCCGTCACAAAATATATCTCAGAAAAGCTTGTTTAACGTATCATTGTGCTAAACGTATCATTTTCTTTTTTGATCTGGACCAAGAGAACTGAACTGAGTGTGAACACACCCTTAGATTCAGTTTTTAAAACATTAAAATACAAGTTTGCATTTCATTCATTGTGTCTCTCTATTATTCTACTCTTAGGGAACTTTTCCTAACACAGGGGCCCGTGTGATGCTGTTCACTGGTGGCCCCCCAACACAGGGGCCCGGCATGGTGGTGGGAGATGAACTGAAGACCCCCATCCGCTCCTGGCACGACATCCAGAAAGACAACGCTCGCCATCTGAAGAAGGCCACTAAGGTGAATACAGATCTGTTGATGCACTTTTGATATGAAACATTCTTTTTCATTCCTCAAGCTAAATAAGGGTTTCTGTTGACGTCTATTTAGTATTACGAGACTCTGGCTAACCGTACAGCAGTAAACGGACACAGCGTCGATATCTATGCCTGTGCACTGGATCAGACGGGACTCCTAGAGATGAAATGTCTGTCCAACCTCACAGGGTGAGCATTGATTGAAGATTATTGATCTTAATAATAATTTAATGTCCTCAATATCAGAAAATTATTTCATTGAAATGTAATATATGGCTGAAAGGATTTGTTTTGTTTTAGGGGCCACATTGTCATGGGCGATTCCTTCAACACGTCTCTGTTCAAGCAGACCTTCCAAAGAGTCTTCAGCAAAGACTACAACGGAGAGTTCCGCATGGCTTTTGGCGGTACTTTGGAAGTGAAGGTAAGATGGCCTTAAAATACTGTTTAAAAGTTTTGGGGTCTGATATTTTTTTCTAAAATAAATTCATACTTTTATTTATGCATTAAATTGATCCAAAGTGACAGTAAAGACATTACAATGTTACAAAAAAATATTTCAAATAAATACTGTTCTTTTTGAACTTTTTATTTATCAAAGAATCCTGGGGGGAAAAATAGCATTTTCACAAAAATATTAAGCAGCACAACTGTTTTCAACACTGATATAAATAAGAAATGTTTCTTGAGCAGCATATTAGAATGATTTCTGAAGGATCATGTGACACTGAAGACAAATAAAAAAAATTCAGCTTTGTATCACAGGAGCAAATTACATTTTAAATTGTAATGATATTTCACAATATTACTGTTTTTACTGATCAAATAAATGCAGCCTTGGTGAGCATAAGAGACTTCTTTAAAAAATCTTACTGACCCCAAACTTTTGAACAGTAATTTAAGCTATTAGGTCATGCTTTCTTGTTATTCAACCTCTTAAACCTATTTGCTTTTTCCTTATCAGACCTCAAGAGAGCTGAAGGTATCTGGTGCGATCGGGCCATGTGTGTCCCTGAACTCTAAAGGACCCTGTGTTTCAGACAATGTAAGTCACAAGCATATAACATCTCATTTCATGCGAGCTTAAGCTAGTTTTGCAAAGGATTCCAATAAGACTTCACCCATGTGTATACACATGTGAGAATGTTTCTTTTCTTATTCGCAGGAAATGGGCGTTGGAGGAACATGTCAATGGAAGATTTGCAGTCTAACGCCTGCCACCACCCTGGCCATGTACTTTGAAGTAGTAAATCAGGTATGTTATTATATAATTGGCTGTTGTACTGTATGTGCACTCGGGTGTGAGAGCTTATATTTACTTTGATGTCATAATAAAACTGGTATGTTTTATTTTTGTAGCACAATGCCCCTGTTCCTCAAGGTGGAAGAGGAGCTGTTCAGTTTGTTACGCAATACCAGCATTCAAACACACAGCGGCGGATCCGTGTCACCACCATTGCCAGGAAGTGAGTCTGGGTTTCAGCTTACAACCTCATGAAATTCTGATATCAGTCGATATCGTATTGAAGTCAATGACTTGGTTCTTTTTCATTCATAAGATTTTCTTTTGTTGATGAAATGTTTGATGTGGCCTTCAAGTTATCTACAGTCATCTTATCTCAAGTTTCCATGTGCTATTTGTGTTTGTTGTAGCTCAAAATAGATATGTGTGTAGTTTAAGCCCTGAATAGCTCTTCAGTAGCCCAAATTCTTGAGTATTCAGTTTGTGCGTCATTCATTCTTGACAAACCGGTTCTTTCTATTGTCACACCTAGTTGGGCTGACGCACAGTCCCAGATCCAACACATCGAGTCGTCATTTGATCAGGAGGCCTCTGCCGTTCTCATGGCCCGGCTCGGCGTTTTCAGGGCAGAGTCAGAGGAGGGGCCAGACGTTCTCCGCTGGCTGGACAGGCAGCTCATTCGCTTGGTGAGTATTGCAGCTATTTAGAACCAAATGTAGGTCAATGCGTCCATTCATAAATGGCGATATGACAAATCATTAAGCCATTATTATAATTATGGATGTAAAGGCTGCTTCACACTCAAGTTTTGTGTTTTTTGTTTGGTTTCAGTGTCAGAAGTTTGGCCAGTTCAGTAAAGATGATCCAAACTCCTTCAGACTGTCTGAATCTCTCTCACTCTACCCACAGGTAAAACACTGACTCCTGCAGTTTAACTCTTATTTTTGTGATATAGAGGTTTATAAAAATTCAGTTTGATCAAAGTCCAAAGAAGTTTTAAAGTCTTAATTATTGTTTCTAGAGGTCTTAAGTTTGGGAACGAGGGAAAAGGATGCGATTATTAAACTTCAAATGGCGATGATTTAAATAACTTTGAGCGTTTTATGTTCAAAATGTGGATGAATAACATGTATTTATGCCAAACGATTGCTTACTGATGAATTATGACAATGTTTCTTGTAAGTGTCCATTATTTTTTTAATAAGCAGCTACAAGTAGTAAAGTGTATACATTTCAAATTAAGAGTCCTGGTGAATTTACAATGAAAAGTCCTGTAAAACAAATGAACTTAAAAACCCAAAGTTAAAGTTAAATACATGATTTATTTTGAGATTGTATGGACAAATGGTATTAATTTTATTTAAGAAGGTCTTTTTTAAGTGAACACTTTATTAAAACACTTTATTTAAAGTGTTGACTTTGATTTTTAAAAACTCTGCATATGTGGAGAAATGGTTTGAGAATATCACATTTCTGATATTAATAGTTGTCGGTTTTCTCTTGACAGTTCATGTTCCACTTGAGGAGATCCCCATTCCTGCAGGTGTTCAATAACAGTCCGGACGAGTCATCCTACTACAGGCATCATTTTGTGCGTCAGGATCTGACACAGTCGCTCATAATGATACAGCCCATCCTCTACTCTTACTCTTTCTACGGCCCTCCAGAGGTGATTATAAATCTCTCCATGCAATGTTATAGAGCAGAATGCTGTGCAATTCAGCTTGTACTCATCCTGTATTTTTTTTTTTTTTTTTGTAGCCTGTTCTTCTGGACAGCAGCAGCATCCTTGCTGATCGCATTCTGTTGATGGACACCTTCTTCCAGTTGGTGATTTACCATGGAGAGGTACAAATTCAAATGCTTGTATAATATCAGAACTCTTTAGATAATTTCTTTAAAAATCAATCAGTGTCTTTGTTGGAAAAAAAAAAAAAGAGCTAATTACAGTATATTACTGGATACATGCTACTTTAGAATCTGGCCAAAATGTAATCTTAGAAGCTTGCATCATTTCCTGTTGGAAGTGTGCATATGATGATTAAAAATGCTGTTTATGTAGGCAGCTCACTAGTTTTTGGACCAGAACTGTTATTTTCAGTTGGTTTTTCAAATGTTAACCCTATAAAGCCTACTGTATCATTTTAAAGGCCTCTAAATTATCAACATGATAACTTTGCTGAAAAACCTGCAAAATCTTTAATGATTTTTAAGTAAATGTAAGAATAACTTACTGTTAGTAATATTTCAAGATGAACACTTACTGGACTGAAGCAACTTAGGTTTATTGATTGTCCATATTTTATTTTTAATTTAATTTAATTTTTTTTTTTTGAAAATATGAATAAATATGATACATCATGCTGTAGAAGAATATTTCTCAGTCATCACTGTACTGCATTGCATTATAACTTTTGCCCCCATAATAATAACTACAGAGCTTTGAACATAAAACTAAGCATTTAAATAGCATCTTAATAAGGCATATTATTGTCAGATATAGAGTGACAACTTATATTTATATGTATATGATATTTGTGTGATCTCATTGATTTACATTGCAAGCAGAATCAGAATTTCATCTTACTTTTTGACCATATAAATCAGCAGCTGTACCAAATTGCATATTTTTGCTCAGACTGCGCTCTGAATAAAGTAGTATGTGCTCCATATTCTACTATATCGTACTATATGAGCCATAAAAGCCTGATGATAAAATATAAAACCCTGGTATAGAAAAGAAAGAAAAAAAAACACACATCCAAAATTTTTAGGTTTTGTCTAAAGGATCAGTAAACAGAATATATATATATATATATATATATATATATATATATATATATATATATATATATAATATATTATATTATATTATATTATATTATATTATATTATATTATATTATATTATATTATATTATATTATATTATATTATATTATATTATATTATATTATTATATATATATATATATGTCGGGCTTTACAGAGTTAAATGGTTCAGTTTAGTGATGGTGTTATTGTCATCTTCACAGACCATTGCTCAGTGGAGGAAGGCTGGATACCAGGAGATGCCAGAGTATGAGAACTTCAAGCAGCTTCTTCAAGCTCCTCTGGACGACGCTCAGGAGATCTTGCAGACACGTTTCCCAATGCCCAGATACATCGACACCGAGCATGGAGGTTCACAGGCCCGCTTCCTCCTCTCTAAAGTCAACCCTTCTCAGACACACAACAACCTCTATGCCTGGGGCCAGGTACACACCTTTTTTATGTTTATCTCTTAGATGCTTGAAATAATTGGGGTTTCAAGAATGTCTGACCTCTAAATGACAAATCTCTCTTGTAGGAGTCCGGAGCACCAATCCTCACAGATGACGTTAGTCTGCAAGTTTTCATGGACCATCTCAAGAAACTGGCTGTGTCGAGTTCAGCCTAAACTTTCTGCTGAGGATCAGTGAAGGATGTACATTTAGAGTGGAGAAGAACTTTTTGACCCAATTATCTGGACAAACTTCCATTTCCAACCCTGACACAATAAAATGCATCTTTATGTTTGTTTAGGAGGTCCTCCAGAGAAACGGTTGTTAGATGTTTTCTAATTCTCATCTACACAAGTAATTATGATTTGTCTGTCATGTTTGTTTGTTTGCTTATTTAATTAATTTAGTTTAGTTTTTGTCTAACAGAAAGTGTTACGTTTCATTCGTTCCCCCTGTGACGTCTGATTTCCCACAAGAGAGAATGTCTTCTGTCATCATGTTGCTTGTTGCTCTTTCCCAAGCTTGTTCAGACTGAAATTTCTATTAAGGCTTATTTGCGAGTATCCTTTTATTTGTTTTGTTCTTTTTTTTGTATTGCACATATCGACAGTCTTCTCACTCTCATGAACTGTACTTATGATCTGCTCACTTGCGGGGAGAAACAGTGTTTCATAGTCCCGTTCTTCCAGTTCTGTAATTAAATGAGTGTTGTATGTAAAGAATTTAAATGTGACTTGTGATCCACATTCCAGTTTTACCGTGATCTATGATTATGAACTAATGCTATGCATACTATTTATAGTAAGAATTTCTTTTAGGTTTATTTCATTTCAAAAGATAAAGACAGGTCGAGCACCTTGACAGTGCAAAATATGGTCTTGATCTAAAATAAAATATTACAAATCAACATGACTGAGGCATCTGTACTTATGTCAAGATTTTATGCCTGATAAAATGTGGCATCAAAATAATAATAAAAAATGTATTGTAATTTTCCATATCATTAATTTAACTAAAGTTTTCTTGATAATTTGTAATACAACTTAATTCTGAACAATTTCTACATGTACATGAATAAATACTATAGTAAATTGTAGTATAGGCTACTGTATATATTATAGCATTTACAACACTTTTAATGAATGCTACAGCATACTGTAGTATTAACTATAGTGAACTGAAACTAATAAATACTGTAGTATATTTTACTTTTTACTACAGTAAACTTGTATAATATACCTTATAGTTGTAGAAAACAGTATTGGGTAATTAGTTTATATTACTATAGTTGTTATAATATATTAACATAGTATATACTATACTATATAACATATAGTAACATTCAATAATTAAAATTATTATATAACATTATTTGACAATATTATTAGATATTAAATTAAAATTGTGAGTGTAGCCTGCATTACACAATGTTATAGGCAACAGATTCTATCTTCTCTAGATAGAAACAAAATAGAAGACGGCAGGAAACGTCCTTTGCTCCGGGCCGGTTAGTGGAATCTGGCGCCCTCAAAGGGCTTGGCTGATTGCTAAACGGGATATTGGAGTCGCAAGCAAATGTAAAAAGGTTTTGGTGACTATTGATGTGCAAATAAATCTGTATGAAATGTTAAAAAAATCAATTTGTCCAGTAATCACCAACAACTGCGATTGGCTCCTCCTGGCCTGAGCGGAGAAAAGTAACAGATAGCAGATGACAGGGCTTTTAATTTTTTTTATTATTTTATTATTATTATTTTTTTATATATTTTATTTATTTATTTGCTACTTAAGCAGGGGTCGGGACAATAATTTATATCGGAATAATTACGCTCTTTCAACATTTTTTTTAACTAATTAAATAAAAAACGTAGCATTTAACCCCGCCCATTTTAAGGTGCTCGCTCCGATTGGTCATTCGCTAGGGAAGTGACAACACACATCATGTTTTAATATGGCAGCGTCCTTGTAAATGTTGCCAGTAGCCTGAATAAACATTTTGACATTATTTCCCAGATGGATCCTGTAATGTGGAACCGGCGTGCGTCGTTGATCTATGCTGTTGGCGTTTGGACCTTGTTTGGTTACGCATATTACAAATACACGTACAGAGACGATCTTCCAGGTGAATTATAACAGGACACTAGAGCGTTATAGCTCAATTGACCTAAAGACATTTTGGCTTATGTTTCAGTAATGTCGTATGTAAATTTTGATATTAATTTTTTTTTTTTTTAAATAGCAACTAAATAGTCATAGCAACTAGGACGTTATTATACTAAAGAAATTACAAGAAGAAAGAAAGAAAGAAAGAAATTTGTCAATTTCAAAACTGAATGTATGTGTTATTGCACATATTCATAATACACTGTTGTTGTGTTGTTGTTTTTTTTAGTTGAAATGCCCGTCGAAGAGGACGACAACAGACCTAATGTGAAGAAATATGTAACGACATACTCGAAAACCACCATTGTCCATAGGGAGAATTTTGTGCCTTTCTCCACAAGGTTTTTAAACCTCTTCAGATCTACAAATGAAAGTTCTCCAGAGAGTGAAAAACATGAAGAAGAGAAATAAACTGACAGTTTTTTTTTCCTGACAAAAAGATTAACTGTCATGTTTTAAACATAGGAGTTTTGGGACAATTCAATTCAACTGCAGTTTTAATTAAAGAGAATCAAGTTCCCTGGCAACCAAAATGTATGCCTTGCATCTTAAAGATCATCTTTTGGATCAGTCAACACTTCTAGAGAAATGAATGTTGCGTTCACAGTATATGTTAAGTTAAATGGCACCTGAAATCCCAAGCTTTTTTTAAAAAAAATTGTCCAGAAAATATAACGGATGATGAACTTCTTTCTAAGCATTTGTTGGTGTGTTTATTGAAATGTATTTTTTACTGTTTAATTATGTCATATTAATGGGGTTTTGTTTTTGCATTATGGTGATTTGCACTTAAAGGGTTAGTTCACCCAAAAATGAAAATGATGTCACTCACCCTCATGTCATTCTACACCCGTAAGATCTTTGTTCATCTTTGAACACAAATTAAGATATTTTTGATCAAATCCGATGGCTCAGTGAGTTCTACTTTAATATTATAAAGCGATGAGAATACTTTTTGTGCACCAAAAATAACAAAATAGCAACTTTATTCAACAATATCTAGTGATGGGCAGTTTCAAAATACTGCTTCATGAAGCTTCGAAGCTTTACGAATCATAGGTTTTGAATGAGTGATTCGGAGCGGGTATCAAACTGCCAAGTCACGTGAACTATTGAAAATTCAAAACACTTATGACGTAACGAAGCCTCGCTTGCTGAATTCGAGTGATTTTGGCGTTCTGTGCCCGGTTGCATAAAGCACCTTAAGTGTAATTTTCCCTTAAGATCGCCCTTATGTTTCCCTTAAACTTAAGGGTGTTGCAGAAAATAACCGTTAAGTGTTACTTAAGGGTTTCTTTAGGCGAAACGTCATAAACCCTTAAGAATTTCCCTTAAGTATATATTTTTCACTTAAGTAATGCGTAAGTGTTGCATAAAGCCCCTTAACCTTCATTTCCCTAAGTATATCGTAAGGTTCGTAAAACTTCACCTTAAGTGTTACACAGAGTGAGCAGGTTCAATCCAAGTCGTATAACGTGCCACGATCGGCCGCTTTATATGATAGACAAATTGTACTTTAGCGGTTTATTCACATAAACATTGATGAAATATAACATATCTTATAACATATCTTATATGGTCAACGGAAGCGCAAACGTGCGTGCATCACAAGCAAAAACAAACCTCATTGGTTCTTGCGCGCACATTTGAGCTTCCGACACAGCCGTAATCATATGGATGTCTTTCAATAAATGGACATAAATGATGAGAGAATATTAAAAATATCTTTATTTGTTGTCCAAAGATGAATGAAAGTCTTATGGGTTTGGAACGACATGAGGGCGTCAGGGTGAGTGAATGACGGCAGAAATCTCAATTTTGAGTAAACAATCAATTTGAGTTTCTCGTCTCTTTCATATTTGGTTTTCTTTTTTGTTTTCCTTATCCATATTATGTTGTTTTCTGTGAAAACTTACCACGATACGTATTAACAAATAACGTGTCCATGGCAACAGTAGAATTTTTTAACGGCAAAACCTGGGATGCTGTCGTTAAACACTTAACGGTTTCCCTTACCTAAGAGAACAGTTTAAGAGATTATATGCAACACCCTTAAGTCATTCCCTTAGTTAAGGGGAAATCACGCCTTAAGTGTCATACTTAAGGGAAAAACTTAAGGTGCTTTATGCAACCGGGCACTGAACCTCTGATTCGAAACAAAAGATTCGTAAAGCTTCGAAGCTTTATGAAGAAGTGTTTTGAAATCGAGCGTCACTAGATATTGTTGAATAAAGTCGCTATTTTGTTATTTTTGACGCACAAAAAGTATTCTCGTCGCTTTATAATATTAAGGTTGAACCACTGTAATATGGACTGTTTTGAATATGTTTTTAGTAGCTTTCTGGGCATTGGAAAGAGTGTTATTGCTGTCTGTGGAGGCCTCACTGAGCCATCGGATTTGATCAAAAATATCTTAATTTGTGTTCCGAAGATCAACGAAGGTCTTACGGATGTGGGACGACATCAGGGTGAGTAATAAATTACATAATTTTATTTTTTTAATGAACTAACCCTTTAATAACAGAGAGCCAAAGCAGGCTTATGGGTGGTTTCACAGACTAAAAGACTAAAATGCATGTTTGAGTATCCAATTAAGTCAGGCTGTTTAAATGGAATTAATGCTAAATTAAAAATACGTCTGAATATCTGAAATAATTCAAGGAATTGTGCTTTTAGCCCACAAGGGGACAGAAGCGTCATTGCGCTGCGCCTCTCAGAGGGGCGGGGCTTCGTAGAAACCGGAAGATCAAAGTGTTCCTAGTGGTACACATGATTGGAGACCAAAACAATGAAGGCGATCATTCAAAGAGTAACAAAGGCAAGCGTAACAGGTATGGCTCAAAGCTCATAATTTCATAGTGAATGCTGTTGTCAGCTGGACGCTCCTTGTAATATTTTCGGCTAATTTATTGAAATGAAACTGAAAGCTCCATATAGTATGTACACTATACTCTGATGTCACGCGTGCCCCACTTCACATTACTAACTTGTTAACAGCTATACACAGACATTGAAACCTATGCATTAGATATAACTGTTCCGATTAGCACTATTTTAAGGATGTTGCCTTCACTTTACTGTACAATGACGTCATTCGTGCGCTTTCTGAAACAGTTGGGGAGGAGCAGATCAGTTCCATAGGCAGAGGACTCTGTGTCCTGCTTGGCATCTCAGTGGAGGACACACAGAAGGATATTGACTACATGTAAGTACTGATGTCTGGTCAAAATAAGTTCATGTCTAATATAATAATAACAAATACTAATGAATAAATTGCATTCATTGCTTTGCTTATTTTAGAGATGTGATTTCATTTATAAAATAAGTGCTTAGTAAGTGGTGGATCTTGGAAAAGTGTCATCTGGTTTCTGTGCTATATCCCAAAGATTTTACACTGACACTTTTGTCCTGATACGTGTTAACTTGAAATTGTTTCACAACTGATTTTATAGATTTTGACTATTGTTGTTATTGATTGACACCTGTGTTGTGTTCAGCATCCAAATGACATCGTATTGCTTCAGGGCAAAGAGTGTTGTTGTTGTGGCTGATACAAGTTCAGCGAGTGTAATTTTATTGGGATGTAAGCTCAGTAAATTTGACAAAAAGAGGATAGATTTAAGTCATAATGACCTGCAAAAACAGTCTAAATCAAACAAAAAAATTAAGGTAAAAAAATATAGTTTACACTATTGTTCAAAGGATTAGGGTAAGATTTTTAAAATGTTTTATAAGAATTCTCTTCTACTCACCAAGGCTTCATTTATTTGATCAAACATACAGTAAAATAGTAAAATTGCAAAATATTATTACAATTTCAAATACCTGTTTGCTATTTTTATACACTGCCCTCCAAAAGTTTGCCCTCCAAAACGCCCTAGAAAAATGGGGTTTTGGACAATATTGGCATGAATCCTTTTTAATTTGTGATAATTTTGCACTGATAAGGGACAGCACAAACTATGTAAACATATTTTATTACATAAACAGTTTATACATAGAAAAAACTTTTTGATTAATGAAAAATATCCACCATTAGCAGCTATCTGACCTAAACTGGGTTCTGATTGGTTCATTGTATTCTAAACTTAATTGGCAATCAATTGTTGAAGCTATTAGAGTGTGCTGACCCAAAAATCTTTACAAACCTGGGCCAAGTTTAAACCAGTAACCAGGTATCACAGCTGGCAAAGGGGCATGTCTGACTTTGACATGTATATATTGCCATTATTATCTAATCAAAATGAAAATTATTAATGCTGGTCTTCAATGATAATGTCAAGTTACTGTAATGTATTTGCACCAAAAAATAAGGA
Source organism: Chanodichthys erythropterus (assembly GCF_024489055.1). Classification (NCBI taxonomy): domain Eukaryota; kingdom Metazoa; phylum Chordata; class Actinopteri; order Cypriniformes; family Xenocyprididae; genus Chanodichthys; species Chanodichthys erythropterus. The sequence goes on along the minus strand of NC_090241.1, from coordinate 7,783,371 downwards.
TTTATGCTGATATCGTCCAAAACCACACTTTGCCAGGGGTGTTTCCAAACTTTTGAAAGGGCAGTGTATATTTAAAATGTAATTTATTCCTGTGATGCAAAGCTGAATTTTCAGCATCATTAATCCAGTCTTCGGTGTCACATGATCCTTCAGAAATCATTCTAATATGCTGATTTGCTGCTAATATTATTATTATAATGAGTGCTGAAATCATTATTTAAATATTTTTGTGGAAACCATGATAGATTCTTTTCAGGACTCATTAATAAATGTAAAGAACAGCATTTATTTGAAATAGAAACCTTTTGTAACATTATAAATGTCTTTACTGTTACTTTTGATTAATTAAATGCATCCATGCTTAAAACTACTCACTACAAAATAATACTTGAGTAAATGTATTTCTTTACTCTCCTCCTGAGGGACAAACACAGATATGTGTGAGTCTTATAGTAAATGTAGTGCCATTGTGGCCTTAAAGGAACAGTTGAGCCAAAAATGACATTTCTGTCATTTTTTCAACTGTATTTCCGTCTTCTTTGGAACACTAAAGTTGTTTTAAGGAATGTTCATGCTTTGCTATTTCAGCCTACAGTGACCAGGGAATGTTAAATATGTATGTCTGATCAGTATGTTGTTGTTTATCAGGGTACGTAAGATTCTTAACTTACGTGTGTTTGAGGATGAGAATGGCCGAGCCTGGAGCCGCAGCGTGATGGACAGAGAGCTGGAGGTGTTGTGTGTGAGTCAGTTCACTCTGCAGTGTATCCTCAAGGCAAATAAGCCTGACTTCCACTCTGCCATGCCAGCCGAACTGGCTCAGCCCTTCTACAACAGCATGCTGGAGCAGATGAGGGAAGCGTATAAACCAGAACTCATCAAAGGTGAGGCTAGACCAGTCAAACGTTGAAGACTTCATTCTGCTGATGAAGATTAGGTTTTTAAAGGGATAGTTCACCAAAATATTAGATTTTTACTCTCATGTCATTCCAAACCTGTTTGACGTTTTTCTGCTGAAGATATTTTGAAGAATATTTCAACTGTTTTGGGGTGAGTAAATGCTGAAATATGAACTATTCCTTTAATACTATTAGTCACTAAATATTAATTAAACAGAAATTTGCAATTTTACTATGTAGTAAAAGGATGGCTAGAGCAATGGTTATCAACCATTTAATTTATTACTTTTAATTACTATAATAATAAATTAATAGATAATTAAATAAATAATTGATTTAATAATTGTATTAATCATATAAAATGCTAAATTACTTGGTTAATATATAATAAAACCTGTATATTTTATGTGCATTTTATGTTTTATTTTAATTTTTAAATATTGCTATTAAGGTTCATTTATTTTTCTTTCAGTGTTTTAATTTTATTTTAGCTTTGTCACTTAACAGAAATGTCTATATATATATATATATATATATATATATATATATATATATAGATATAGATATAGATATAGATTTTATATATATATATATATATATATATATATATATATATATATATATATATATATATATATATATATAAATTTTTTTTTTTTTTTTTTATATATATATATAAGTCTTGTAATTTAGTGTTATTTAACAATAATAACCCTGATAATTATTAATCTATTAAAATAATCTAACTTAATTGAAGCGGTAAAAAAGTAAAAACATTCAAAATGTAAACAAAAATCATATTACTTTTTTCTTTTCCCCCTTCAGTAGCTTTTGTCAAAAAGTAGGGATTATTATTTATTTTAATTTGCAGTTTTTTTTTAAATTTCTGAAATGAATTGCTGTTAATTAATAAATCAACACTCCCAGTTTCTGTCAATAAAAAGGTTGGAAAACAAGCAGCTTTGTCTTGTAGATGGGCAGTTTGGTGCAAAAATGCAGGTACTCATTCAGAATGATGGACCTGTGACCATTCATCTGGAGTCTCCTACTCGCCCTACAGACCCTAAACAGGTATCCAGCTTTGATTTGTGCTGAAATGGGTGTCTTAATATTATATTCTTGATAAATTTGTAAATTCTTTATTAGTTCTTAATACTCCATGACTTATTTTTGGACTGTATGAACCAATAAAACAGTTTACCTCTCTTCCTTTTTTTCATGCTTCAGCTGTCTAAACAAGAGAAGCAACAGCAGCGAAAAGAAAAAACCAGGTCAAAAGGCCCTTCCGAGTCCAGCAGAGAGAAGGCAGCTCTGCGCTCTAAAGCAGATCCCAGCGCTAGCAGCGGAGCAGAGGGAGATGTGTCCTCTGAACGGGAACCATAGAGTACCTCACGGTAAACTATACAGCCACAGACATACTTATAGTCTCTTATTTCTTAAATCATTTCTCATCTATCTATCTTTCTATCTATCTTTCTATCTATCTATCTACACTGTAAAACTCAATAAGTTCAGAATACTCAAAACATTTGAGGAAACTTATTACCTCAAAACATTTAAGTTAACTTACTTATTTTTTAATTTTTTTACTTAAAAAAATCTTAATTTTTTTATGACACGTGGGGCGGGGCAGAGAGCCATGGAAGTGGAGCAAGGCCAGTGTGGTGGAAGTGGAGCAAGGCCAGTGTGGTGCACAGGTCTCTCTCATTAACAATCACATCACTGGCATTCCTTTGCTCATATATACAATTAGTTAATTTACATAAACATCACATTCAGATCTTGGTTAAATGTTAGTTAGCAAAAAACATGCTATTATAACTATCAAAGAGACTGTCAATTAGTGATGGCTGCCTGACACCGATGCTCCGACACAAGCTTCGAACAGCATTTTTCTTGAACTTCTGCTTCAGAGCTTGCTTTGGTGCGGAAAAACCCACGTGACCGATGACGTCCGAAGCAGCAACTGCTTCGGTTCTCTGAGTGAATCACGTGACTGGTTCAGACCAGTCGATATTGCTTCGCATCGCGAGGGGCTTCATGATGCGATTTTTTTTTTGTTGCACGCATGCTTCAGCAGCTTTTTAGGCGTGTAATAGGACTATATAGACACCCAAAATGATGCACAAGATGTGGGTTTGTTGTATTAGGAGTTTGCATAGTTGTTATTATCACTGCATTGTTTGATCATCATCATGGAGCCAGCTAGGAAGAGAACCTGTTCTCCAATGTGGGAACATTTTTATCTGATCAGTCCTAATAAGGTGCTTTATTATACCTTGGTTATCCCACTGCACCTGGCTTATTTATTTGTGGCTGGTTTATTTACATCATTCACACAAACCCTAGTTACACTCATACAGACATTATATTGCTATCTACAATTTCACCACTAGATGTCACTGAAACAAAGCTTTAAATGAATGAACCCATTTTCAAAACAATTGATGAAGTGGTTCAATACTGATTCATTGCTTCATTTGGACATCACTACTGTCAATATATACTTGCATATATGTAATCAAACAACATCCAATATATGTTATTGCAGCCCATCCTCAACCTAACCACACGGTCTACTCTTCACCAGAATGGTAACCCTACAAAACTAACATAAAAGAACCCCCTGTCAATCCCAACATAACACAACATTAAACACTAACTTATGTCTCCCTATGTTAATCTTATGCAAAAACACACAAAATAACACTTAATTTCAACATTTATACAGTCTGATGCAAAGCATACTGGGAATTAGAAATCTGCTGCAACTCAACTCAATCAAATTAAGTTCACCTTGCTACAATGAAATTTTGAGTTCACACAACTTTTTTTTCTGTTAAGTACAATGAACTTTTATTATTATTTGAGTGAAACAAACTAATTCATTTAATTAATTTCACTGTTCAGTTTTACAGTGCACTTGTCACCATGACCAACTCTTCTAAATTAGCATAACAAAACATTAATCACTACTAAATCTCCCTTACCATTAAAGCTGCAGTAGGTAACTTTTGTAAAAATGTATTTTTTTACATATTTGTTAAACCTGTCATTATGTCCTGACAGTAGAATATGAGACAGATAATCTGTGAAAAAATCAAGCTCCTCTGGCTCCTCCCAGTGGTCCTATTGCCATTTGCAGAAATACACCGCTCCCGGTAAGAACCAACCAGAGTCAGGAGGAGTGTCTTAGCAGTGTCAATCAAGCTCGTGTGCGCGCTGATCACACTCCTGTCATGCACAGCCACAGTGCACAGCGTGTACAGGCATTCAAATTCAAGATTACCGGTGTGCCGCAGCTTTGCTTATGGCGGACAAACAATCCAGTTTCTTACGTATAATACCCCATAAAGTGCGTATCATATGCAAGTCATGATATGCAGTTTTAAGATTTTTTCAGGCGAGAATGTGCTGGTTTAAAGCTCAAATTTGTGGTTTATTGATAAAGATTGCACCTTTCTGACAATTTGATCTGACGTTGTTGGAGTTTTGAGATCCAGGTGATCACCGGACGCTCAGCGGTCATGTACCCAGTCGAGAGCAGCCTTACCTCGAATAGTCCTTCTGACGTTTGCCGCTGGCTCCGTTTTGGCCGAGGGCAACGTGACGTTTCATAAATTTATATATGGCTATTTAACTTTTGTATCATACTAAAGCGCTGATTTTGTACGCTTGACTGAATTGTTTGCTTTATTTCTTTATTGTATATTTTTATACCTTTTTATAATGGTTATTATTGATCATTAAAACTGACATTTAACAAAAAGAGAAGGTTGTGTTTTATGTTAAAGCCTATTTCATTTCATTACAGTGAAGATAATCAGAGTATGCACAAATAGTATTACATTTAATATGTTTGAAATGTAAACGAAAAGAGGCAGGGTTGTTTAATATTTCGTTTTGTTATAAATATAAGCAGACATTGCAGATAATTAATCACTCGTTGCCTGAGGCTATTAATATGTTTTTGTTTGTTTCTTTAAATAAAACGAAAAGAGGCAGAGTGGTTTAATAACAAATTTTGTTTTATTCTTGGCTAAAATATACATACAGAGATAACCGGAGAAGCCAGTTATTTGCGTACTGTAACATTACCGTTATATTATCTTACTAGCTATTTATTACTTATAGAAAGAAATAGTGCATATACGTCATATAGTTACAGTACATGTATTGCAAAATACGCAATGCTTTGAGGACCAAGTTTGTAGTCAAAGTATGGGAAGGCCATAGTCAATGTAAATCATATTGTTGATGTTTTGTTCGTATCAGTGAATGTGCTATAACTGTTTATCCGCCGTCATTAGTGGCCCTGCTTGCTTACTAGCCTGCGCGTTCACGGCAGGCTCCGTTGTGATGGGGGAGGAGCTGTGGAGGGAGGGCTGTAGCGCAGCAGAGAGCAAGGGGGAGTGACCTGTGACTTGTGCTTGTTCAAATTTTCAGGCTAAGTCAACGTTTTCTAAAAACTCCCTACTGCAGCTTTAATCTTGCACAAAAAAACAAAAACATTATATAACACTGGATTTTAACATTTATTTTTCCTTTCGAGTGCCATGGGCAAAGCATGGGCAAAACAGTTTAGTTTACTTGAAATATGTCAGTGCTGAGAACTCAATAGTAAAAGAAAGTTTTAAATACTCATAACAGTTAATTTAACTGAACTAATTTGTTTAATTTAAGTTTGTCCTACTCAAACGAATTAAGTATTTTGAGCATTGGGGTTTACAGTCTATCTATCTATCTATGTATCTATGTATCTATCATCTATCTATCTATGTATCTATGTATGTATCTATCTATCTATCTATGTATCTATGTATCTATCTATCTATCTATCTCTATCTATCTATCTATCTATCTATCTATCTATCTATCTATGTATCTATGTATCTATGTATCTATCTATGTATCTATCTATCTATGTATGTATCTATCATCTATCTATCTATCTATGTATGTATCTATCTATCTATCTATCTATCTAGGTATCTATCTATCTATCATCTATCTATCTATGTATCTATCATCTATCTATCATTTATCTATCATCTATCTATGTATCTATCTATGTATCTATGTATCTATCTATCTATCTATCTATCTATCTATCTATCTATCTATCTATCTATCTATCTATGTATCTATCTATCTATCTATCTATCTATCTATCTATCTATCTATCTTCTCTTATTTCCCATAATTCAGTGAATGAGTTGTTTTTTCTATATATTTTTTTTATTATTATTATTGAACTGAATCAAACTCCAAGGACTGTTCTTTGGAGATTGACACCAAATAGCACAGTGTGCTCATTGTATTTTCTTTGTGTTTTTTTTAAGGATTTTGCAACTTGCAGATCCAGATTTTCCAGGGGAATGCTGCTGTCTTCAGGGACATCTCTCATTGCAGCTCATGCCTCATTACTGTCCCTCTCAAATGTCCATGATAGTGCCCAGTCGGATTTTCTTCTGAAACTTGGATTGTATATATACACAAGAACAAGTGGCAGCTCCACAATTACCAGTAGAAAAAAGACTCAGGCACATATAAGTGGTATTTTGGCACTACTTTGAACATATCTGAATATTTACTAGGCCATCTAATTTATTTAAATGTATACATCTCTGTGATATGTTTTAATAAAAACAAAAAGAAAACTGCATATTGTTTTTGCTTATTGCATAACTGGGAAAGTAGCATTGTTCTTTTTATATATCGTATTTGAAGATCTCATTTAGATCTACAAAGTGAAATCATTATTCATATTTTCCATTACTTCAAAATGCTTTGCTGGTGACACTACAGAGCTGATGGCAGTCGGATGAAATTGGATAGTTTATTCAAGTCGCACGTTGGGTTTATAATCTTATAAAAAGTATGACCAACTAACAAAGCACAAAAGCGCTTTTGTGAGGTAATCTGCTTTATTGCATGGGACTTTGAGTAGGATTATTCCTAAACATGAAAAACAGATGTGTATCTGTACAGCTTTGATGAATGAATTTTCCTTCAGATAATTATAAAACAGGCTATAATTATATAAAACAGGCATTTTCTTTTATTTTATGTGTACATGCTTTATTATGAATATAAAAGATGTCTAGCAAGCAACATTTAAGAACATTACATTTTTCATCATAGCAGTATGTGTCAGCATATTTAGCAGTCAAAGCAGTTGCATTAAGTTTCACACTTTAATTATTATTTTAAAATTTCCTCCATATTTATTTATCATATTTAGCAATTGTTCTGTCATATTATTATTATTATTATTATATTAAATGCTTGAAAGAAAAGGAGAAAAAAAAGAAAAAACGGTAACAACAATTGTCTGTTCTGTCATATTTTTTTTATTGCAATAAAAGAAACAGCACTACATTAAACACATTAATATAAATTGAGGAAAAAAAAAAAAAAACTTCTGTCATATTATTTTCATACCTTTTTACCCCCAATGACGTGCAGCGTCAGTCTTGTGATCATGTGACCTCAGCGCTTTGATGTGAAGCGCGTGTGTCAAACTGTCGGATAGTAGCAGAATCACTGAACTGTCATTGTATTAAGAAGCATGTGTTGGCGGAGCGCGCTTTAAATACCTGTCTGCTGAAGTTGAAAGGAGCACTCATGGGTAGGTCTATATAATATCATTTTTCTTATATGATAGTATTGCGTAATTAGTTTGTTATTAAATGCGTTAACAGTGAAATTGTTTCATTTCGCCTTGGGTTTGTTTGTTTTCCCTGTTTTAAAGAGAGAGCAAGGTTTTAAACGCTATGCTATTCTCACAAGAGTTGTCTTATTTGAACACTGTAATTCATTTCTTCCTTCTTCTAAACTGTTGTTATCTGCCAATGTGTTATAAATAGAAAAATGGGGAAGTATTATAAACATTTGCTTATTTAGTAGGCCTAACTTTTGTACATTTAACTCACTGAAATACTGAGGTATCTTAGCCCAATGGTCTTATTTTATATTTTCATAAAAAATATATATATATATTTTTACCCCACAAATATCAAAACATTAATGTATCTGCTTTGTCCAGTTCTTAAAAACATTGTATAGCCATATGGCTATAGACTTGTGAAACTTTCTATAAAAGCATTGAGTGTGGTATATAAAGTGTACATTGTAAAATACCGTGCATGATATGAACGCAGTCTATTTTACAAACTTCTTGCAACTATTTAAACTGAGCATTTGGATATTTACCAAGTCCACAACAAAGTTACAGTAAGTGTAATCACAGTCTAACTATTTTATTTGTTGGTTTGTTTGTGGAATCTCCAGACCCTCTTGGCGCCAGCATGCATTGTGTAATGATGTGGTCCATCTGTAAGGATTTTTCACATCAGATTGCTTCCATATACTGTAATGACAGGAACAAGCTGGAAGATGTATGTGTTTGTGCATGGAAAGAGGGTGAATGAGGGTAGAGAGCTGTAGAGCATTCAACCTCCTGTGCAGAAAACAAACTTTTAGCCTTAGATCTCATTGCCTATTGAGAAATGGTTCCAGCATGTATTTATGCACGTATGTCTGTGGTTTGGGTTACTAAGAATTATGTTCTTACAATGGATATAGGAACTAGATTGATTTAGATTCCTCTTGTGTGATATATATGGGTGTGTGTTATAAATGAAAATACATGCTTCCTATTTCAGGAAATGTGTTGTGTCCAGCATCCAAGGGAACTCTTTTAGTGCTTTTTAAAAATCATATAGTTGGTTGAGAGAATGTTCACTTGTGTATGTGACAAAGAAACCACAATTTTATGCTCTCTTTAAAATCCTCTATTGCTCTTTCACTCTCAATGTATTGGTCACATGTGTCTTTGTCTGTTTGCAGCTGTGTTACACACTCACATACACACTAGTTTCACTTCAGACTATTTCCATGCTATGGATGTCCCCAAAGACAGAATCAATAGTGTGAAGAACACAACAATGCACCATTGATGCTGCAGTTCAGAAAGCGAGAGGTATGACTGAACTCCTGTTGCTTTCATAAACACTATAACTTCCCTGATCTGTGATTAGCTGTTCAATCTGCAGGTGAGCTGGAGTGTGTATAATTTCATTATACTGTCATTTTAATTCTAGGGCCTGTACTAGCCACACACTGTATGCTGTGACCGTTCTCAGATCTGACCACTGACCTCACTGTATGTTCCCATGAATAACTTCTGCAAATTGATTTTTTTTAAACCGCTTTGAGGAAATGATCTGATTAAGATCTTATGCTTGCATTTGTTTTTGTTTGTGCAACATTTTTGTACTTAGTGCTGTGAACTAATTAAAAAAAAAACTGCTTTCGAAAATATTTGTTTAATAGATTCAAGAAATGTCAGGCAGACAGGGCCGTCAGTGTGTAATTGTCTCTTTGAGGGCATGATTATAGCTTCTAGACTCTAAATACAGGCTCATAGACAAAATCTTTCATCCATGAATAATAAAAACTCTACAGAGAATGAAAAGGGAGACAAGAGCATGGCAAATACAGTACAAATGTATGCATCGGTCATTCTGAAAACACATTTATATCAGAGTTATTTTATTTAGTGATCCTAATGCCTTCTCTGACTTGCAGGACTTTAAAAAATAACAAAAGCAACATGGCGATGGACTCGTCTTTACAACTCAGACGGATAGACAGAAGTGGTAGCTTTCTTCAGGTAAGATGATCATTCTGTGTTTTAGAATGTTTGTTCAGTTCTTAACCTGCACTTAAATTTTAAAGGGTTAGTTCACCCAAAAAGGAAATCATCAATTTCTCATCCTCATGTCGTTCCAAACCCGAAAGACCTTCGTTCATCTTCGGAACACAAATGAAGATCTTTTAGATGAAATCTGAGCGATTTCTGTCCCTCCGTTGACAGCTACGCAACTGACACTTTGAAGTTTCGTAAAACTAATCCATATGAATTGAGTGGTTTAGTCCAAATTTTCTAAAGAGACGCGATCACTTTATATGATAAACAGATTTAATTTAGGCTTTTATTCACATATAAACACTGATCAGCAAACATAGACAGAAGCTCATTTACTTGAAGCGTGAGATCAAACTTGCTGCGTAACACATGAGAATGAACCTCATTGGTTCCCACATACGTCAAACAAACATGCTTGAGCTTCCGTTTACCACAACTGAAGTGTGAGTTGATGAATGTTTATAATTCAATAAAAGCCTAAATCAAAAAATCTGTTAATCATATAATTATAAAGCGATCGTGTCTTTTCAGAAAATTTGGACTAAACCGCTCAATTCATATGGATTAGTTTAACAATCTCTTTGAGCTTTTTGAATTGTGTCAAAGTGGTATTTGCTGATTCCCTCTCTCAATTTAAGTGTTTGGGATTTTTTTAAACCTGTTTTACTCTCTGACTGGTGGAAATCGTAAATGTAAATCATAGAAAAGTAGTCACACACTTCTCCTTAATGATGACATGATTTAAAGCATAAACTTTTAAGGTTTACACTCATAGCAAAAACAATGCAAAATGTATAGATGTAATCGCTCAATGATCCTGGCTTTACTACATTACTGCACACTCTTGAATAGAAGGCTGCAGTAAATGAACATTATATATCCTTTAGATGTAAATGTTTTTAATTGATGCACTAAAATCATTTTTATATCCAAATTCATGTTTCTTAGTTTATAAATCTACGCTGCCTTTGTGCTTAAAACATTTCTGTAACATTTTAATAAGAGCAGGACATGCAGATGGTGCTACCGACTCTCATTATCCAATGCGCTCATGCAGGGACTGTTTTTGGATTAGTATAAATATCCCCATTCTCCTAAAGAACATTTTCTGTTCCACTGCGTACATTCACTGGCTGCCTGGTGTCCCTTGTAAAAATCAATGGACAGACAGTGTGTATATGTGTGTGTGTGTGTGTGACTGCAGCCGGGCTTGTTGCCCGGACAGAACCATTCAAGCGTCCCATAATAGATGTGTCTGCACATCTCTCTTTCTCTCTCCTTAATTAGTCCTTCATTGCTTCTTCTCCCAGGGCTTTTTTTGCTATCTTATTACTCAGTCTAAACAGTTGCTCTCTCTGTTCCATCCTCATCCTCCATCTCACTCACCTAAAGTTTATCTTCCATAGTATATATTTTATTTTATGACGTTCACTCTGTTAATTAATCAATATTAGGAATTTCAACATAGAGCCTTTTGACTCTATTTTTATCTGGATATAATGGCCCTCAATTTAATCCAAAATAGTCCAAAATTGCAGGTCAACATTAAAAGCCCAGGAAGTTGGCACACTGATACAAAATATTTACATGGAGTCATGGAGTCCCATATTTTACTTTACTTTGAAAGTAGTTATGGTTAGAATTTCACTAACAGCCTGTCAGGCACTGCTTTTTATGTTGTTTATCTACAAACTACACGCACAGTTGTTTTTACTATGCAGAAAATTCAAATATATGTAATATAGAACGAGTTTGGGAACTGTATCAAACTAGTCCTGCTCCTTTGTTCACTCGACATGCATGTTACCTCAAATCATGCACCTTGTTGAGAAGAGATGTGCTATTACTTTTCCAAAAGTGATATTTCCTGGACAATCAAATGCACCCAAAAAGTAACTTCTTATAAACCCAAAGTAACTTCTTATAAACCACTCAGAATACCAGTAAAACTGCTGATGATACGTTTTACCCTTTTCAACTATTTGTCTTGTCATTTGGTTGTCATAGAACCCATACAACAGAAAGGAAAAAGTGTTTTTTCAGTCGAAACCCCCCCCCACCCCCCACCCCCCAAAAAAAACTTTAGATCATGTTTTTAGTTTAGTTTGTAGTGTATTTGCATATCTACATGCAAGTACTTGCACAGAGTATTTGAAAAGGCAAGACTTCTTAATGGTTCATTACAACACTGTGCTGTGATGGTTGAGTTGTGTTGCCATGGTAAATACCATTTCCTGTCGGGGAGAGTAGATTAAGAACACAGGAAAGTGACTAACTTGCTTCCTGCTCATGGATAGATGTCCGAGGAGGCTGAAGCGGTTTCTCTTGTTTTGGTCACAAATAAGCCTCTTTTAGCTTGTTTTTACAGTATTTTCCAGCTTTCTGTTTTTTTTCTTCACTGTTCTCTACAGGTTTCCTGTCAGTTTCTCTTTTTCTTAGATTCTTTATTAGCAATATTGCCAATGTGGATTTAAAAAGATCACTACAGATAATAATTCACCAAAAGATTTTGGTGCTTGGACAACTTTATTTTTTTGATCAATGTGCAGCTTGTCGATGCGTTTGCATCATCACTGGGTACGTTGGAGCAACAAATGGTTCATGCTACGCAGGAAAAAAACAGAGATCCAGTCAGAGATCCAGACACTTCTATGTTCATAGAGTGAGTACACATACCGTACACGTGATGAGAATTCATTAATAACATCATTGTACAATAAGCTAAATAGGAGTGCATTTAAATGCAGCTATACCTGTATTTCCTGTACTTTTAATAGATGCATTGCTTTTATATATATTAAGTTAATGTACTGTAATATGTCATTACATTTCCAAAGAACCTCTATATGTTTTACAGTGTCCAGTAGAGGGCGCCAGTCTCTATTCAGTCTTTGCTTCCATTAGTCTTTGCAACCACTACACCCATCCCCTGTTTTGTTCTCTGTAGGATAGAGGGAGGGATGAGCACTGTGTGTCTACAGTATCCTGCATTTGATGGGGATGGTACAAGCACAAGTTTGAATGTGTTGGACAAACTGATACACACACACCCCATCTGGCTTCTGCTTTCCATCGACCAGCAAGAGGCCACTGGCATCCTACTGCAGCAACCAGCCGGGGTAAAACGTTTGAGAGAGTAAACACAAAGATACGAAAAAAATATTTATATTTTTTTAAATAGTTCACAGAATTTCAAATTCTGTCATCATTTACTCACCATCATGCTGTTCCAAATACATTTGATTTTTTTGTGAAAGACACAAGGATGTCCAGATTGCTGTTTTCCATGTAAAAAAGCTCCAGAAATGACAAAAGTATCATAAAATGTTTCATGCATCTTTTCTGAGTCTGAAGCCATAATTATTGCTTTGTGTGTTAGAAAGATTATTATTTACAAAAAATTTTGCCCTCAAACTCATCTCATTCAGACTCACTTACACAAGGGTGAATAAATGCAGAACAAAGAATTTCCATTATTAAATTATTATTAAAATATGAACTAGAAACTTTGATTGAGACTTTTGATAAATACATTAGGGGGCCTCAGGATGACTTATTTAGGTATTTAAATTAATACATTATTATTAGTACATTAAAATAATCTCATTTAAATTAGCATGTAAAGCACATAAAATCAAGATCATATTTTCTCTCCTCAATAACTATTGTTTTTATAGAAGAATGTACAGTTCATGAAACTTTTGGTATTCAAAAATGAATCATGATTAATTAAAGGGATAGTTGACCTAAACATTAAAATTATCCCATGATTTACTCACCCATAAGCCATCCTAGGTGCATATGACTATCTTCTTTCAGACAAACACAATCAGAGTTATATATCTAAAAATATCCTGGCTCTTCCAAGCTTTTTAATGTTAGTGAATGGAGCGCTGTATTTTGAAGCCCAAAAAAGTGCATCCGTCCATCATAAACGTACTCCACGCGGCTCCAGTGGGTTAATAAAGGACTTCTGAAATGAAGCGATGGGTTTTTGTAAGAAAAATATCCATATTTAAAACTTTATAAAATATACTAACTTGATTCTGGCAAATGGCCGTACGCATCGAGTTACAGCAGATGAGTAACCTCTGACCCAATGCATGAATGGTAATGATGAACACGGAAGCGCAGAGGATGGAGCAAAACAAAACATCGGTTATGAATTAGAAGTCTAAAACAAGATTTTTTTAAAGAGAAATTTCTGAGGATTACGATATAAGAGAAGAGGAGCTTGAGTTTGTTGCACAGCCCTATAAACTGCGAGAGGCGTCTAAGCTTACAATACTCCTATGTCATGCGTCGGGTAAGAGGTTACTCTTAACTCTTAAAAGGTGCAGTGTGTAAATTTTAGTGGCATCTAGCAGTTAGGTTGCGAACTGCAACTAACTACACACACCCCTCACACCCCTCCCTTTCGGAGAAGCTACGGTGGCCATCTGGTCAACACAAGACAAAGATGTCGTTGTCTAAGAAAGCAGAAAGTAGCCTGTGTGAAGCAATGAGGTTTCTTCTTCTCTGCTTCTAATAAACCAGACTACTACTACTGCTTTGTGTCTATTCAACATAGTGATGATGCAAGCTGCCTCTAAAAACACAAACGACTTAGAATAAGAACAACATAGTGGCTAAACGAGCTCTGTAAAGTGTTTGTCCGTTTAGGGTTGCTGTAGAAACATGCCGGCACATAATGGCGACTTGGCATGTCGGGGGACCCGCGGTGTATGAGATAGAAATGACTCATTCTAAGGTAATAAAAACATAACGGTTCATTATGTAAGGTCTTTATGTACCACTGAAACGTCTCGGTTACGTATGTAACCCTCGTTCCCTGAAGGAGGGAACGGAGACGTACGTCAGTAGTGACCGACGAATCGGGATATCGCTAGAGAGCCCCTATCAGCTTCGAGAGAACTAAAACAAGCCAATGGAATTGGCGTGCGATATTTGCATAATGCGCACCTCCCCTAACAGGTGGATATAAAAAGGGGGGCAGATGCAATCGCACTCTGTTTTTCGCTGAGGAGACAACCGGTGTCCGCACTGCAGCGAGGGTACAGAAACTGTGGCGACGGGACGTACGTCTCTGTTCCCTCCTTCAGGGAACGAGGGTTACATACGTAACCGAGACGTTCCCTTTCAGTCGGTCACGTTCGACGTACGTCAGTAGTGACCGACGAATTGGGATCCCAACTAAAACGCCACAGTTACGAAACCCCTTCCAGTGCCCAGCGCAGGCTCTAGCCACCCGTCGCACCAAGGGGACGGAGAAGGGGGCGAGCTTACGCCGGGAAGTCTGCTGCTGTTCCGATATACCCACTAAGTAAACTAGACTACACTGGGGAAGCGAACCCATAAGGAACGCTGCGGAAACCACTACCTACCCAGAGGGGAAGGAATTTACATGGAAAACATATGGACTGGCCCGCAGGGCAGAACGCATAGGAGTCCCTGGGATGGCTCCACCTGAGTAGGGGGAGACTCATCTGACAGGAGAAAGCAGAAGCTCTGCTAAGGGAAAGACACGGGCTCACCGTAGGGAGTAACCGTGGACAATACACATATGGAATCACTCACGTAGAGGGATTGCAACATATGGAACCCAACCAACAGACAATATCGAAGATGGATGTTTGTCTGGCATCAGACACTCCGCAATGCCCGAGCCGAAGGTGGAGGAACTCGACAGGGTTCACCGAACGGGGAACACGACTGGAGTCAACAGATGCACATATCCGGCCCAGGGGGCGGGAGTGGCATTGCAAGCCGACACGAGCACAGGTTCAACGCGTCTACCGGCTGGTGGAAGCGAGTACACGGGAAGAACCAGCTTACACGTAAGCTAAAAACCCTAGCAAACGTGTTTGGTGTCGCCCAGCCCACAGCTCTACAATCTGGTCAGCGAGGTGCCATGAGCCAGCGCCCAGGAAGAGGCCACTCCTCAGGTGGAGTGGGCTCTCAACCCGAACGGGCAAGGCACGCCCTGGGAACATAAGCCAGGGCGATGGCATCCACTAACCAGTGGGCCATCCTCTGCTTGGAGACAGCCTTTCCCTTCTGCTGGTCTCCGTAACAGACAAAGAGCTGATCTGAGGTCCTAAGCTTCAAGTTCTATCCACGTAAACACGCAGGGCGCGAACTGGACAGAGCGAAGCTAGGGCTGGGTCTGCCTCCTCCGAAGGCAGTGCTTGCAGGTTCACTACCTGATCTCTGAAGGGAGTGGTAGGAACCTTGGGCACATATCCAGGCCGGGGTCTCAGGAAGATGTGAGAATCCCCAGGCCCAAATTCCAGGCACGATTCGACCGAAAATGCGTGCAGGTCCCCTATCCTCTTAACATGAAGCCAAAGCAACCAGGAGGACGGTCTAAGAGACAGTACTTTTAACTCGACTAATTGCAAAGGCTCAAGGGATGACGCCGAAGTTAGCTAAGAACTAAGGTGAGATCCCTAGAGGGTAAGGAGGGTGGGCGAGGAGGATTCAGTCCCGGCTGCAGATGCCACATGCCCCAGGAGCCTCTGAAGTCTTTCAGTGGGGCCGCCGTCCTGCGCTTGAGCGAACTCAGGCAGTTGGGTCTTTGGGTCAGCTGGGACGAGAGCAAACTCGCCCCCGGGCAGAGGATCTCTTTTCTCAGTCTCGAGCTAGACTCGGTCGCCCGGATTGTGCGCCTCTCTGAGGAGCGCGTCCAGTCGGTGTTGAACTGCCTGAGTTCGCTCAAGCGCAGGACGGCGGCCCCACTGAAAGACTTCAGAGGCTCCTGGGGCATGTGGCATCTGCAGCCACTCAGGCAGTTCAACACCGACTGGACGCGCTCCTCAGAGAGGCGCACAATCCGGGCGACCGAGTCTAGCTCGAGACTGAGAAAAGAGATCCTCTGCCCGGGGGCGAGTTTGCTCTCGTCCCAGCTGACCCAAAGACCCAACAGGCTGAGGTGAGCTAAACCATCTCCCTGTGTACGCACAACTGCTTCGCGAGCTGGCCAGGAACAACCAGTCGTCAAGGCAGTCGAGAATGCGAACGCCCTGTTCCTTGAGGGGAACAATGGCCACCTCCGCAACCATGTAAGGCGTGGAGCGACAGGGCCAGCCCGAAGGGTAGGAGTTTGTACTGACATGCTCGACCCGAGCGCAGAATCGAGACATGAAAGTATGCATCCTTCAGGTCGAATGCTGCAAACCAAACCCCGGGACGGACGCACTCGAAAATGCGCTTCTGCATGAGCACCTTAAACGGCAGCCTGAAGGTACCGGTTCAAGACGCGCAGATCCAGGATTGGCCATAGCCCACCGCCCTTTAGGGTACAATGAAGTAGGGCTGAACCTGACTTCAAATCGGCTGGAGGGACCGGCTCGATTGTATCCCTCGCCAGGAGGACAGCAATCTCCACTCGGAGAACAGGTGCAATGTCCAACGACACCCAAGTGAAGTGGACACCCCTGGACGCCGGAGGACACCGGGTGAACTGAATCGCATAGCCGAGTCTGTTAGTATGAATGAGCCAGCGGAACGGGCTGGGGGCACTAACCAGGCCTCCAGACACCGAGCCAGCAGAACCAAACGCACCACAGACGTACCGGGGGTGGGGCAGCGAACCAGAGTACGGGGATCCGACTCGGGCGGCATGGTAGCGGCCCAGAGTGTGATCAGTCTCTGCGAGGTAGCAGTGCGTATGGGAGACGGCACACGGGGCGCGGCCTGCACCAACACACTGACACCTGCTGGCGAGGTGAGAGGGGGCTGGGAGTAGCAACGCGGGGCGCTGCACACCGCCAGCCACACTCTTGGGACGTAGAGGATCGGAAAACAGTTCTTAGTGGGTACCGCTGGACTCCGGAGAGCCAGCGGCGGAACAGACCAATTCTCCACCCGGCCCTCCTCCGGGGGAGGGAGCGATGCGAGCATCGTCCCCCGAAAGAACCGTTTACGTCAGCTCCAGGTCGCCATATCTCCAGGACCGTCTCCCGCTAGTCAGGTGACTGCGGGTTGAGCGGGCTGGGTTCAAGGCCAGTTTGTGAGATGAGCGCATCGAGAAAGCACACTTTGACGACGGCACATCCCAGCAAGACTCGCCAGGGGTGATTCTGGACCACCATGGTGGACATTGTCTGGCCAGGGGCCTGCGCTATGATTTGCATCCTGCGTAGCTCAACCCCGACTCAGAACTACCCACATGCAATGAGTGCTTTGACCTACTGCAGACTTGCCAGGGGCCAAGACTCATGCAGGGCAGAGGTGGTGTGCCCGTAGCACTGCCACCCCACCCTAGGGGGTAGTGAGAGAGAAAAAAACGTAGTGCAGATTATGACCCTCTTGGCGTTCCATATTAACGCCAAAAAAGGCCACAAACCGCCAAGTTTTTTCCATGCACATCCGGGCTAAGCCAGGGGGCGGGGCAAGGCGAGTACGCGTCGCACGACACCCCCAGGGGCCCGGGAAGCATGGTTGCCAAGTCTGAATCCGATTCGGCATGAGCACGCCACAACCGTGGGACGCTCAGCTTCATCTTCATGTTCAGAGCCCAACAATACTCTCTCGAATGTAGCAGTCGACATCTGATCCTCTGCTGGAGCCCTGACTAAGATGTTAGGTCCTCCATATTTATTTTAAGGAGGACCAGCAACAAATTGCAGAAGCTACCAGCCATGTTGGACAGTGAACGTGGCCGCCCAACTGGACGACACACGGCACCCTGGGCACCGACGTGGCCATGTTGTTCCTAAACATGATCCACCCACGAACATAGTCACAACATGTTTGCGATGCACTAGAGGAGGGGGGGGGCCACGGAGAATGACTCGGCGGGTATTGCCCCACTGTGATCCTCTGGTCACCCAGGCTTATTAACCAAAGTAGCACTTTTCTGATTCAGAAAAATAACTAGATCGGGGAATAAGGGAGGGGACTCCACCTCATTAAAGGCAGCCGAGTCTCGACCGTGCATCTAGAGCGCCAGACAGCGTGCAGGGTTGCCGTGGCAACGCGCGCTGTCAGCCGGCAATTCGACGGCACACAGCGCGCTGAGCGCTCAAGCCCTTACGAGAAACAACGCGCCGACGTGGACATATTTCCATAAGAAAATATGACCACCCACAAACACCGTCTCAGCACGCTAAGCAGACATGAGAGAAAATGATCGTGGCCGTCAGAGAGGATAGGAAACGACCGCCTCCAGAAACGCACAGACAGAATGACATCTTGAAAAAGACGCAGTGTCTGTCTGTGAAGCTCTTTTAGAAGGGGAAACTTCAGCTCTTTTGTGTCGAGACACAACGAGTTTAGAAAAACACAGGAGGAACCAGACCAAATCGCAGACCAACCAGTGGAATTACAGCGGAACGCTGGGAATACAGTAGATGTTTCCACCCTGCTCACTCCAACTCGCGACCTCGCTGCAGGCGTCGTCACACCAACACAAGCGCCGAAACTTCTTCAGAGGCTTGAAGTTCTAACAGCCGCAGGACACCAGGTAGGCTCCGAAGCGAAAGACAGAGTGCGAGTGCATCTGCCCCCCTTTTTATATCCACCTGTTAGGGGAGGTGCGCATTATGCAAATATCGCACGCCAATTCCATTGGCTTGTTTTAGTTCTCTCGAAGCTGATAGGGGCTCTCTAGCGATATCCCGATTCGTCGGTCACTACTGACGTACGTCGAACGTGACCGACTGAAAGGGAAACATAGTTATGTATATTACATTGCATTTCTGTCAATAGATCCTCCCAAATTTTACACTCTGCATGGACGTTTAAGTCTACGGACGTTTGCCGGAAGCTAGTTGTTATATTTTAAAAGGTTTAAAATATGGATATTTTACTTGCAAAAACCCATTTCTTCACTCCAGAAGGCCTTTATTAACCCCCTGGAGCCGTGTGGAGTACTTTTATGATGGATGGACTTTTTTGGGCTTCAAAATAACGCCCCATTCCCTACCATTATAAAGCTTAGAAGAGCCAGGATATTTTTTGATATAACTCCGATTGTGTTCATCTGAAAGAAAAAAGTCATATACACCTATGGCTTAAGGGTGAGTAAATCATGGGATAATCAGGGGATAACTACCCCTTAAATTTAATATATCAATATATCAATCAATATATAATATATCAATACTCTCATTTTAAAACCACCGCATTCGAACACTTTAAGCAAATCCTCCTCCAAAAAACAACAACAAAAAAAGGTTCTTTCTTCCTGTTTCAGGTGTTTTTGGTCTGGAGGTCATCTGTCCTGCAAAAAAAGGTCTTGTCATTCCACATGGATGGTACCTCAGACTCCTCGGTGATTCACATCCCTTTAAAGGAGAGCCAGTACAGTATGTCAGGTCTCTTATATCATAATAAGCCATAACTTTTGTTGACACTCTGCTCACATCTATTTATGAGTACTGTGTCACCTTCGGTTCAGTATGTTTGGCTGTGAAAGATTTGTGGAGATTTCATCTTTCATTTTATGGTCTTTTTATCTATTATCTCTTTTATGATTTGTTGACATTGAGGGGCCTGTTGCTTTCACATGCAGTTGAGAGGTCAAAGACTGCTTGCCATAGACTGAACACACATGCACTTCTCTATGTAAAATCACTTTATAAATCTCTGTTTTATAAAAGAATAGGACATTTTTCCCCTTTAGTTTCACAGGTAGTTAATCAGTTGTAATAACCTGAACGGTTGTTTGCAACTGGCTTGGTTTGAAACAGAGGCACCATATTTGTAGCTAAATGTCACAATAGTGGCCTGGCAGTATTTCATGCATTTACAGCAGTGCAGTTCCAAGAAATTCTCCATGTGAAATATCAGACACACCCTAGTGTTTTTGGCCTGGGCACAATCCAGCTGTGAATATCCTTTGTGCCTTGGAAATGAATGTGGTCTGAGTGGCGCTGGAGGCTTATGAACATTTTACCTGCCAAGTTCAGAGTCAGTTCAGAAATTTCCTGCAATTTTCCATAAATTCCCAACAAATGTCCCTAGTGCTGATTTGTTGGAATGGTGGAAATGCTTGGAGATTAGATAAATATCTTAATTCTTGTATATTGTTCTTTTTTTCCAGCATTTTCTCTGGAGGGTTCAGGAATTAGTTTTGCTGACCTCTTTCATCTTGTGGCCTTTTATTGTATTAGCAGGTAACACTTTTTTAAATGACTGACAATTGTTAAACTAGTCAAGTATTAGACCACTAAGGCAAACATCACTATTGCAATTGCTAATACATACTATGAGGAATTTGAACAAATCCATAACCCTTAGCATTTTACTTTGCCATGTAACTCAACCACTCACATTTTCTTCATAGCATATAAAAACAATCCACTATGAACAATTTGATTTCATACATTTGGAATGGATGAAATGTTCATTGCTGTCTTGTTGTCTTTACCTTGACTGCAGAGCTAAAGCATGATAAGGGCATAAAAGACTGCATACAATATTTATGTGTAAAGATCAATGAATGATTGTGCAGTAATGAACCCACTGCTCATAAAACCCAATGATATCCATCACCTTATCAACAACAGGATATAGTAATATATGGCTCTAAGTTCAAATTATTTTTTTGATGTCATCCATAAATAAGAATATTGCAGCAGTTCTCCACGTTATGTTTGTTTTCTCAAGCTGCTAATAGAAACTGAAAGTCTGCCTTCTCTCTGATCAATACCAATTTTTTACCGCCCATTAAGAGTAGAATTATTAAATTAGCTAAATGTAATCTACATTAATAAATTGACCTGTCACCATTAATGTAAGAAAAGAGTGAATAATTTTGTGTGTTTTCTCCCACTCTTCTTTTATTACCCTCTTTCACGCACTATTTGTCTGTCTGGCTCTCTTTGTTTCATATTAGAGACATTCTGCCGTCTACCCTGAAGCTTCCTGAGGCAATACACTCAGCTGAGACCCTGTCAGATCTGCATGAGGTGGCCCAGCAAGGGGCAGGTACTGACCTACCTAATCTGACACACATGACTATTACAGGCTGTCAAGTTTAAAAAAATTAAATATTACTTCAAGATTACAACCCAGTGATCCTTGCGCACTGATTAAAAACAGTAGCACTATTCTAACTCGGCCGCACAGTTTTCTTTGCTCATGTCTCTCCCCAGGGTACTAAGTGAGTCAGGACTGCCACTGGTGCTCCGTTCAAAACAAATACATAACATGACACGCCTGGAGAGCAAAGTGTGTTTTTAATACAATCAACAATGTTGCATGTCCAAGTAATAATTATAAAAGTAATATATTAGTATGTTCTAATATATGTTCTAATATTATTAGTAAGGTTCAGACCAGTATCAAATAGTTTGTCAGATAATAAAGAAACATTGCAATGTTCGTAGGGAAGACGGTAACTCGGATTGTCTCATGAGTAAATGTGTGTTTGGATTTGTCACTTTACCACAGCTGCGAACATGCTGGCCTACTATTCTGTTCCATGTTGTTATTATTAGTCAGGCTGACATTCCAGATAGTGTGTGAGACTATGTGAGCTAATTAGAGCATAGAGGTTTCTGAGGGAAAGAGTGTGTGTGTGTGTGTGTGTGTGTGTGTGTGTGTGTGTGTGTGTGTGTGTGTGTGTGTGTGTGTGTGTGTGTGTGTGTGTGTGTGTGTGTGTGTGTGTGTGTGTGTGTGTGTGTGTGTGTGTGTGTGTGTGTGTGTGTGTGTGTGTGTGTGTGTGTGTGTGTGTGTGTATGTGTGCGTGTGTGTGAGAGAGAGAGAGAAACTTGGCAGACACAGTCATATTCAACTAAAAAAGAAATCAGTCATGGGTCTTCCTTTGTTGTTTATCAGCAATAGCTTCGTTCTGCCCTAGAGAAAATGCATTGTTGAGAAGTTAGAAATTAGCTAAAAAAAACACTTAGAATGCCTTAGTCACCACATAATAAAATCCTGGCACCCATCCACAACATCTTTGAAATGTACATCAAAGTTGCAACAGAACAATTAGATTTTTGATTTAGTAATTTAGGTGAAGGACAAGTCTCATTTGAAAGATGCTGACTATCAAAACTACATTTTCCTAATAGAAACTGGCTTAGCAAACCAACATGAGAAACCATACTGAAATGGGTGGGGAGAGAGACAGAAAGCATGGGGAGGAGGAAGAGGAGGGGTTTGGTGTGCTCTGTTAAGTCTACCTCCCCATAAACGCTGTCTGTTTGGAAAAAAATGAGTCAATGAGTTTTTGGCCGGCTTTGTGTTGGGTGTGTTTGTATGGCATTTGTGAATCAGCTTTCTGAAATGCACAACTGAGCTCACTAAATTTCTCCAAGAACTTCAGTTGACTTGAGGACGAGAGAAGTGAACAGACGCTTCAGCCTGGCTGTAACTAGATATAGCCACACACACTCAAATTCATATGTGTGCTGACAGCGCGTGGTCGTCTATGGTAGGAAGCTGGAGAGGGTGTGTTAGCTGCTTTTGTGGTTGTGTTTGTGCAAAGATTGTGTGTATGTGGAGTTAACCATTAATCTGATTCTTTTTCATTCCAGCGTTCTGGGAATATTCTGTCAAAAGTCAACAAGTGCCAAAGGGTTCTCTGGTTCAGGAAAGACCGTCAATCTCTCTGCACGACAACTTCTCTGACATCTTACTGATAGAGGATCAAACCTGTACCCCAACTGGGAATCTAAATGCCTCACTACCTCTGACTGACAACTGCTCTAATGCTCCTGAAGGCGAAAGAAGTTGCTCCAACAGTGCTTTGTCTTTTATCAACCCTGTCTTCCTCAAAACACAGCAAGATCTCACTGGAAATGCTGCAACAGTGATTGCAAAAGATACAACTGTAGAAAACGGAAAATCTCGTCCCCCTCCTCCACCAAGGCCACCTCTGCCTCGCATTTTGGTTCATACCCCTTCTTTACCCCCAGGTCCGAGGACTATGCCTTTGAATGCTGGCAATACCAGAATGAGTCAGAGACCCAAATCAATTGCTGGTTCGGTGGGATCCAAACCCCCCAGCTCTAAGAAACCTGCACCTCAACTTCCACCACGACCTCCACAACCACCAGACATCGACAGCTACCGCTGCACCATTGCGTTAGATGATGATACCATCTCCAGGGCCCTGTCTCTAGCCAGTCGGACGCATACAACTCTCAACCCAACCAAAAGCACCATTCTGCAGCAATGGACCGGACCAGAAGAGAAAGGGCGAAGCTCAAGTGGTTTGTCCACTTCCTCATCTGACTCTCTGGATTCTCCTCCACATCCTCTACCTTTGGGACTATCCCAGGGTGTGGGCCAAGGCCTCTCCACTGATGACAGCAGTGATGAGTATGACGAAGAAGAGGAAGATTATGGTGTGGGACTTGAAAGGGACCTGCATCTTCGCCTTCGTTCTTCCCGCAAGACAAAAAGACTCCTGGCGGTCGAACTAGTTGGGGCTCATCCAAGATCACTTGTTATCCCACAAGCACTAAGGGGGCAATTCCGTAAGGTCCGAGGTGTCCTCAATGTTCTGGCTACACCTGAAAAACGCATCTTGCTCCGGATCATTGAGTTATCCCAGGACAAAGGTTCCTACTTTGGTTGCCTGGTGCAGGACTATTTGAGCTTTGTGCAGGAGAACAAAAACTGCCACTCATCCAGCCAGGATCTTCTGCAGACGCTCCGGCAGTTCATGACCCAGATGAAGGCTTACCTCATACAGAGCTCAGAGATGAACCCACCCATAGAGTCTTACATACCTGAGGACCAGATTGGTAAGAATATTTCAGTTCAAGTCTATTAGGGTCATGTTGAACCATTCGAACAAAGAGAACAATTTTAAAAGCACCTTTAAACCTAAAAATGGCTTACTTCAAGGGTGTCCAGTCCTGCTTCTGGAGCACCATTTTCCTTCAGGGTTTAGCTCCACCACACTTGCCTGGAAGTTTCTAGTAATCCTAAGTTGGTTTGGGAGTGTTTAATTAAGGTTTAGAGTTAAACTCTGCTGGATGGTGGGCCTCCAGGATCAGGATTGGACACCCCTGACTAGTTTTATCCCTGAGTTTAATCTACTATATAGTATCTAGAAATTGTTTGTTGTGGCATTTTGAAGTGTTAGCTTCCTTGTCTTTTAGATATGTATCATCAGCTTGACTGTGCAGTTTGCAAACTCTTTAATTCAAGTTTAATTCAAGGTCTGATTCCTTTGACTTATCTGTTAAAGCATTGCATGTCAAAAAGATGCATATTGTCCAAAAAAAAAAAAAAGTGCTACAATTGTGGATTACAATTATGTTATCATTATACAGTATATACCTGACATCAGAAACATGTTTTGTTTTGAAAGCGAGTGTACCCTTATCAGTACAGAGCTGCTTTTGTTTCCTTTGGCTTTTGTGGAAAATGCAGGTTAAAATGTTGTTGATAGTGTGATGGAAATAGAAAAATAGAATTTTTATCTTAGTCTGTCAGTGGAGGATATAGTTCATTCATATCATGGCTGTGACTCTTTGGGTAATTTCCATTTAGTCCTTTGGACAGGCAGTGTCTTTAAAAGATTTGTTTGGTTCTATGAAAATAATTTTTTAATGGTGTAATCGGTAAGACTTATGTAGCTCTTTTTTAATCTGCCGTGAGCACTACCTACTTGGCCACGGCTTGGATGTGGAGATGTTTTATTGTCAAATGTTAAGATTCAGATACCTTTCAAGTTAATCTCTTTTCCCTGTACTTGCACTGTAAAGTGTATGTATTAACTAGTCTGTTTTTTTATAAAGAATGACAGCTTCAAACCAGATTGCTCTGGAAATTAATATTGAGCTGAAAAAAGGAGCACAATCCACACAGAAGAGCATTTTGAAATAAGATTAAATTAAGTTCATTCTAAGACAAATATGCTATAATCCTGTCTCACAGCACTAATTTTTATAGGTCTTCAGTTAAAATCCACCCTGTGGTTAGTGGTTTAGGACCAATAAACAGAGCTTGAAGGCAGACATTTTAGGACTCTACATAAATACTTTTTTTGTTATCATGCCAAAAGTAATGCTTGCATAATAAACCTAAGGCAAGTAAGAAAGTGTTAAAATGATAAATTCTTCACTTCTTCATGAGTGGACAAGTTACATTAGAGTAATTTATTCCTATAAAAGGTTGTCTGGCTGTTCAGTTTAAAGCAGGGGTCAAACGCAGCCCTGCAGAGTTTAGTTCCAACCCTGCTCCAAACACACATTCCTGTAGTTTTCAAATAGGCCTGAAGGACTTTATTAGTTGTATCAGATGTGTTTAATTAGGGTTGAAGCTAAACTCTGCAGGACTGTGGCCCTCCAGGAAATGAGTTTGACATGGTTTAAAGATAAGCTAATGTATTGTTTACCTCATTAATTAATGTTTTGAATGAATGAAAATTAATGAATGAATTAGGCATTTATATAGCCCTTTCTTATGTGCTACTGTACACCCAAAGCACTTTACCATCATATCAGGGGGTCTCTCCTTAACCACTACCAGTGTGCACTGTGCAGCATCCACTTGGATGATGCGGCGGCAGCCACTGTACAACAGCGCCAGGGCGCTCACCACACACCAATTCAATGGATGGGGATTATTTGGAGGCCATGATTGGTTTTCGAAATGACAGATTTTTCTTTGTTAAACTGTAATGTTAATAGCTTTGAAATAATATGGTGATACTATGGTTAAAAATAACCTGTAAAGATGTAACAAAAATCAGTCTAATTTTTAAAGGTATGGCACCTTTAAAAACGCTTTTTTTACAAGATATAGTATATGTCTAAGGTGTCCCCTGAATGTGTCTGTGAAGTTTCAGCTCAAAATACCCCATAGATTTTTGGGGCATCATTAACTATGCACCGATTCATGCTGCGGCCCCTTTAAATCGCGCGCTCCCTGCCCACTCTGAGCTGTCGACTATAATACAGTGCATTTACAAAGTTCACACAGCTAATATAACCCTCAAATGGATCTTTACAAGAGATTTATAAAGAATGAAGATGTGTTTATGAATTATACAGACTGCAAGTGTTTAAAAATGAAAATAGCGACGGCTCTTGTCTCCGTGAATACAGTAATAAATGATGGTAACTTTAACCACATTTAACAGTACATTAGCAACATGCTAACGAAACATTTAGAAAGACAATTTACAAATATTGCTAAAAATATCATGACATCATGGATCATGTCAGTTATTATTGCTCCATCTGCCATTTTTCACTGTTGTCCTTGCTTGCTTACCTAGTCTGATGTTTCAGCTGTGCACATCTAGATGTCCTGCCCTTGTGTAATGCCTTGAACATGGGCTGGCATATGCAAATATTGGGGGAGTACATATTAATGATCTCGACTGTCAGTCTGTCAGACTGTCAGACTGACAGTCGGTGTTATGTTGAGATTCACCTGTTTTTCGGAGGTCTTTTAAACAAATGAGATTTATATAAGAAGGAGGAAACAATGGAGTTTGAGACTCACTGTATGTCATTTCCATGTACTGAACTCTTGTTATTCAACTATGCTGAGGAAAATTCAATTTTTAGGGCACCTTTAAAATTTCTTAAATTTAAGATGCTTAATTGGACATTATCTTTCTTTCTTTCTTTTTTGTACAGTTTGATGTTTCATGTGGTCATAGCATCTTGAAGATCATACCAAGGCTAAAACAAATCTTTTAATGTATTTATCTGAGGCTACAGAATAGTACTGTGGCCATACCAGGATACAGTGAAAGAATCAGATAGTAATACAAATCATATATCAATGAATATCAGGATATTACAATGTGCAACAGCCATGGTGCTTTTTGTAAGTGGAATTAAATATTCAGAATATGCTGCACAATTAAAATTGTGTAATTGTTTCAGACAGAAAAAAAATATATATTTATATTTTTCATTCTCTTAATGTTGGAATGTCTGTTTTTTGAGGTCACAATAAAGATGAGCTTCAGTGACAACCATTGCAGCAGTGTAGCACAAGAACTGAGTGATTTGTGTTTGTAGGAGTGAATCATTCTATGTAAATGTATTTTTAAGTTGATGAATTTATTGTTTTTTATGCTTTCCATAATTCATCATGTACAGCCATTTATTATGATAGTGAATCTGTAAGCTACAGGTGCTTCTAATATCTGGACCTCTTGTCTTGTGTACACTGTGTTTTATTATATTACAGGGTTAGTTTCACCCAAAAATGAAAATTCTGTCATTAATTACTCATGCCATTTCAAACCCGTATTTTAATAAAATCCAAGAGCTCTCTGACTCCTCCATAGACAGCAATTCAACTACCACTGTCAAGGTTCAGAAAGGTACTAAAGACATTGTTAAAATAGTCAGCATGACTACAGTGGTTCAACCTTAATTTTATGAAGTGATGAGAATACTTTTTGTGTGCAAAAACAAAACAAAAAAAACACGGAAGCGCTGCACTGCGTTCACTACGTCAGGAGATCTCTTGAGCTCTTGGATTTCATCAAAAATATTTTAAGTTGTGTTACAAAGATAAACAAAGGTCGTATGGGTGTGGAACGACATGAGCGTGAGTAATCAATGAGAGAATTTTCATTGGGTGAACTAACCCTTTAAATATAGAGGTTTATTACAGTAATGGTATTGTCATAGTGTGTAATTGCTTGTTTTATAACTCTATAATGTAGAGACAATTGATGTGATGCCTGCTTTTGTCCTTATTTGACCGTCCCTTTGTGTCTCAGAGAGCCTTCGGCAAGACTTGAATCCCAGGAGCTTAGGCCTATTATATCTTGTAACATTTGTGTCAGCTTTTTCATGAACTCAGCAGACACTACGCTCAGTAAGCAAAAAAAAAAGTGTGTGTGTGTGTGAGATGTTTACTAGTGGAGAACAGAATACCATTTGGATATTTGTACTATTCTTCACTTTGAATTAAAAGGTGTTTCAGTCAGAATTTCATAATGGTTCGATCTACTCAATCTATGGCTAAAAAAAGACATTCGGAACAACATGACAATGAATAAATAACTATTCCTGTAGTTGTACTCCTGTCTGTAAAGTAACAAGTTAATCTGTAAAGTAGCAAGTTTAAAAAGTAATGCCTTTTTTGCTAACTTTTTATCACTGTGAAGATGTTAAATTTCTCTAAAAATCTAATGTTAAAGCGTTAACTGAAACTCCATCTCATTCTCAGATCCGGTGTTGGAGAAGGCCATGCATAAGTGTGTGCTGAAACCCCTGTATGGCTGCTTGCAGTCAGCGCTGCATGAGTTCCAGGTGGCCGATGGAGTGTGGCAGAGGCTGGAGGAGAATCTGGCCCTGGCCAAGGCCAAACAGCCTCACGAGCTGGGAGCGAATGCAACGCGGCCACCAGATGCCTACGCCATCCACCGCATCCGCAGAAAACTCAGAGCCATGTGCAGCATATACTCACCTGAGAGGAAGATTATGGTGCTGCTGAAAGTCTGTAAACTCATCTACAATATTATGCAAGAAAATGAAGGTGTGTATAGGTGGAGTTATGTCTCAGGTGTTTATTTAAAGGCTTTATGTGTGTTTATGTTTTAGGTGTGTATTGCTGCGTCCTAATTCACCTACCTATACTATACCTTAAAATGATGTACTCTTTTTGTGAAGAAAAAATACTTCTGAGTTTGTAGCAGAATAGTAGGCAAGCTTTGGGACTGTTTTTCATCTGTCACAGTGAAAATCCTCCATATTCAATTTGATTTCCTACTGTACCGTTGCGTGTCTTTCATGCGGAGAACTCTCCTCATGTGTTTGAATAATGATGCACTTAAAAAATAATGACCAAACGTATATTTAGAAAAGTTCGCAATGTTGTTGCAGATGCAGTATAATGTGGATAACACTGAATAAATATTTTTTCATCAGGTTAGATAGATAATGATTATTAAACCCCTTTATCTAAACCTCTCTACTTAACCGTCTGTCTCACACATTCACCATGTTTGTAGTGTTTTAACAATTTTATTTATATTTGTAGTTCTTAATCTAATCCTCGACCAACCAATAATGGGATGTGGGCAATATTAGCCATTAGAGTGTGCATGGATCTGCACTTCGGATTCAGTAGAAACAGTACATCCGTACCTTTGGAATACTCATTTCAACATACTACAATTTGGGACACCAATTCTTATTTTAGATACTATTTAGGATGGATTGTATGTGAATTGGGATGCAGCATACGAGACTAGTAATTGAAAGTGAAAGTATTTGCACCTTAATCAAGTGGAAGGTTCTTGCTGGATTGGCTTGTGTAAAGGTCACTAATAAATGTTTCCTCTGTCTGCGCCAGTGAGGATGTTCGGAGCGGATGATTTCCTGCCCATGTTGACATATGTGTTGGTCCAGTGTGACATGCCTCAGTTGGACACTGAGATCATGTATATGATGGAGCTGATAGATCCCCCATTACTGCATGGAGAAGGTGTGTCAATATGTTATATTTGTGTAATAATTTATTTAAATTAATGTAAGCAGGCAAATAATTTTATTTTTTTTTTTTTACAAATTTGATTATTTGTTCTGTCAAAGGGAACAATTGAAGAGCTTCAGAACAAAAACATTATTTGTTTCTCCTGTAAAACATTTGATGTAAATTCTCTTTCTTGGTTTGTAATGACTGAATAAAAACCCATTGTAATATTAGTTAATTTAAAGGGTTAGCTCATCCAAAAATGAAAATTCTGTCATCATTTACTCACACTCATGTCTTTCCAAACCCATAAGACTTTTGCAAACACTCTTGAGCTTCCGTGAGAAAATTTGAATGCTGTAAACATTGTTTTCTGATCAATGTTTATATGTGAATACAATCCTAAATTCAATCTGTTCATAAAGCGATCACATCTCTTCAGAAGACTTGGATTAAAACGCCTGATTCGTATGGACTTATCTCTTTATGAATGTTTTAAAGCATCAGAGATTTGGGTGAATGGATGGGTAGAAATCTCTCAGATTTCATTAAAAATATCTTTATTTGTGTTCCAAAGATGAACTAAAGTCTTGGGTGAGTAAATTATCGCTGAATATTTATTTTTGGGTGAACTAATCCTTTAATAATTGTGCATTCCATGGAACAAACAGTTGGAGGAGTTTCAGAACGGACAAGCATTTTCCATGTGTGACGAACATCCTAAGTTCTGTTCTCAACAGAGTAATTTCCTCCAAGGGTGTGTTTCTCCTGTTCTCAATGATCTTAGTGTGGCAGCCATTAATAGAAAAGATTTAATGTATTGTATGTACACAGTCAGGTCACAAACCAGATGATCATTATGGCATTATGATCCGTCCTCATTATAGTGGTTGTTCACGCTTGTGAACTATACACTACCATTCAAATGTTTGGGGTCAGTGTGATTTTTTTTTTTTTTTTTTTTTGAAAGAAATTAATACTTCTATTGAACAAGAATGCATTAATTTGATCAAAAGTGACAGTAAAGGCATTTATAATGTAACAAAAGCTTTTTTTTTAACTTTCTATTCATCAAAGAATCCTAAAAATGAATTACAGTTTTTAACACTGATGAATAAGAAATGATTCTTAAGCAGCAAATCAGAATATTAGAATGATTTCTGAAGGATCATGTGACACTGAAGACTGGAGTAATGATGCTGAAAATTCAGCAGGAGAAAAATATGAAAAAAGTTTAGTAAAGTTTAAATTGTAACAATACAAAGATGAGCCAAAATATTATGACCCCCTGTCTAATAAATATACTGTTGGTCCTCCGGTTGGTGTCGACCCACCGAGGCAAGGACTCTACAAGTTCCCTGAAGGTCTGCTGTGGTTTCAGGCACTAAGACATTAGCAGCAGATTCTTCAAGTCCTGTAGTTTGCGAAGTTGAGCTACCATGGATCGAACTTGTTGGTCCAGCACATCCCATAGATGCTCAACTGGATTCGGGGAATTTGGAGGCCCTTGAATTTTTTCATCACGTTTCTCAAGCCATTCCTGAACAATGTATGCAGTGTGGCAGGCTGCATCATCCTGCTGAAAGAGGCCACTTCCACCAGGGAACATGATTATCATGAAGGGGTGTACCTGGACTGAATTGAAGTCCACATGAATGGCCTGACCCATGGTTTCCCAGCAGAGCATTGCTCAGAGCATCACACTCCGCCCACTGGCTTTTCGTCATCCCACAGTGCATCCTGGTGCCATCACTTCCTCAGTGTCCACGTAAAATAAAAGAAAACAAGACTCAATGGACCAGGCGAAAATCTTCCACTGCTCCAAGGTCTAGTTCAGACACTCTTGTGCCTATTGAAGCCACTTTTTACAGTGGACAGGGGTCATCATAAGTTCTCAGATTGTCTGCAGCCCCATACGCAGCAGTGTGATGCACTGTGTGTTTGCAACACATTCCTGCCCTAAAATTTTGTGTGACCTGTGCCACAGTAGACTTTCTGTTGGCTCAGACCAGATTGGGTTCATTGCCCTCGTGCATCGATGAGCCTTGGACGCCACCCTGTTGCCGGTTTGTTAGTAAAATTTCACCACTGCTGATCGGGAGAAATCAGCCTTTTCAGAGATATTCTGACCTAGTCTCCTTGCCATAACAATTTGGCTCTTGCCAAAGTCTCTCATATCTTTATTCTTGCCCATTTCTCCTGCATCCAACACGCTGATTAAGAGAACGTGTTGTTTGCTTACCATCTAATGTACCCAGACCTTAATATGTGGCCTTATTAGTTGTGGCCTTATTAGTATGTCCTGTGACTGGTCATAATGTTTTGGCTCATCTGCGCATTTAACAATATTACTGATTTTACTGTATTTTTGATCAAGTAAATGTAGCCTCAGTGATCTTATTTCAAAAACTTTAAAAAAGCTTATCAACCGCAAACTTCTGAACAGCAGCATAAAGCAGCACTTTATGGTATTGAGTTTTGGAAGTAATTTTTTTTTTAACTGTATAAGACTCTCATTTTGTCTTGATCCTGTACAGGAGGTTATTACCTCACCAGTGCATACGGAGCAATGTCACTGATTAAGAACTTCCAGGAAGAACAGGCTGCACGGATTCTCAGTTCTACAGCACGCGACACACTCCACCAGTGGCACCAGCGTCGCACACTGCAGAGAAACCTGCCCTCAGTGGACGACTTTCAGGTAAAATCCTGACCTCTGAACAGTTTGTGGTCAGCATTTATCATAGTTCCTGACTGGACTATTTTCATTCCATAACATTTTCTGAGTGGTTTTAAACTCACTATAATGTCTATTTGTTTTTTTGTGAAGAATTACATGCGCGTGGCACTGCAGAAGGCAGATAGTGGCTGCACGGCTAAAACCCTTCAGGTGCGGCCCTACGCCACAACGGAAGAGGTGTGCCGCCTTTGTGCACTTAAATTCCGTGTGTCTGATCCGGAAAACTACGGCCTCTTTCTTTTCACAGAAGAAAGCAGCCAGCAATTGGCCGCAGACACACACCCACAGTGGATAAAGGCAGAGTTACACAGTCGACCGAAGCGTCAACACTTTTACTTTGTCTACAGGACGATAGCCAATTTAAGCTGTTCCACGCCTGTGTCTTCAAAGCAGGACATTGCCTGAACTCTCAATAGCAGGAAAATGTGTATAAAGATTGCAAGATGAAAGATCTTCTGTTCAATGATACACCGACTCGATAAAAAGAATGATGACGCTTTCCGTGAATAGGGTACATTTGGGTTGTTTACTTTAAAAACAGTCTTGGATAACAGGGTTGCAAATTTAGCCTCAATTAAGTAAGGGCTAGCTAGTTTGGGACTAAATGTTGGTTTGTATTTATGGATATAACTTATATTTCACAAAAAAATGAAAGAAAATGTTATTTTGGTCGTATTTATCTTACACTAACCTTGGTAACGGGGTTGAAAAGATTAGCTTGATGATTGCAGTCAACATAACAATGAGAATATGAAATTAGATAATTGTTATTTATTGGATATTGCAATTTTAGAGAATGTGTGAGAAATGTGGGAAAATTTTGCCATAACAGGCTTACATGCAAAATGTGGAAGAAAGCTAAATATTATGTTTTTGGTTTCAATAATGACATTTTTTTTTTTTTTTTTTTTTTATCAAATATTTGTATTAGTTCCACAGATTAAAATTATAACATTGTATGATAAATCATAATTGTATGCTGGTATAATTTCAGTAGTTCATACTACAAATCTGACAATTAAAACATGGGGTTTTGTGCCTCTAATGTGTTGTGGGACACCATAGTGTGCCATATTCATGGAAAGTGCCAAATATATGCATATTAAAATATGCAAAATATTGTTACTTCACATAAAGTTATGTTTTAAATAGAAAGTTTAATAGATCTCCTGGATATAAGATATGGCATTTATTGGGCATTGTCAGTAATGTGGTATTGAACCTGTGAGATATCCTTTGATTCAGTATGAATGTAGCATCTGTCCCCAAAAATGCCAGTACTGAAATGAAAGCCATATTTTGCCATTGTTATATGTATACAAAGGTGTCAGGGATTCACTCATAGAGTTCTGTACATAATCTTTAAGCTATTTTTGTATTCAGGTCGAGTGAGTGTCCAGAGCTTTCGCTTCGTCAGAAGAATTGCCACCTCTGCTGTCATGAGACTCAATCAACACAGAGAAAAATCTTTAAGGGAAGAAGCTTGCAGAATGAGAGCTTCAACAGAGATAATGCATTATCATGTGGCTTTAGCACAATAGAGATGCATCAGTGTGACTTTGCAAACTGATAAATTGGCTGAAGAAGCATTTTTCTCACTTTGTTCTTGTGAAATAGGAACACTTTGCTCCTTATACTTCAGCCAGTGTCTAAATGTGCTATACTGTAAACATGTCATATATTTTTGTGACACAACACGTATGATGCACTTAGTGCTGAGAATGTGATTTTTACCTGAGCTGTCAATGATGTAATTTAAATGCTGATCTTGAGAATATTTTACTCCTTTTGGTGGTATTTAAATGACAGGAAATAAAGCGTGTCTTTATTCTTTTTATTATCTCAAACTGTTTAAAATTACATTATAAAAATGTTTCTTCGTGTGCTTTTTATTAGTAAAATATTATTTAATTTTTATTTTTATTATTATTTTAAATAATTATATTAATTATTTAGTAATTTATTATTAATTATATTAATGTTGCAAAAATATTCTTAAATGTGCCCTCTAATGAAAAATTGAATTTATCTTGGCATAGTTAAATAACAAGAGTTCAGTACATGGAAATGACATACAGTGAGTCTCAAACTCCATTGTTTCCTCCTTCTTATATAAATCTCATTTGTTTAAAAGACCTCCGAAGAACAGGTGAATCTCAACATAACACCGACTGTTACGTAACAGTCGGGGTGTACGCCCCCAATATTTGCATATACCAGCCCATGTTCCCAACATTATGAAAGGCATTAGACAAGGGCAGCCAGTGTTAACCCCTGGATCTGCACAGCTGAATCATCAGACTAGGTAAGCAAGCAAGAACAATAGCGAAAAATGGCAGATGGAGCAATAATAACATGATCCATAATATCATATTTTTAGTGATATTTGTAAATTGTCTTTCTAAATGTTTCGTTAGCATGTTGCTAATGTACTGTTAAATGTGGTTAAAGTTACCATCGTTTCTTACTGTATTCACGGAGACAAGAGCCGTCACTATTTTCATTTTTAAACACTTGCAGTCTGTATAATTCATAAACACAACTTCATTCTTTATAAATCTCTCCAACAGTGTAGCATTAGCCGTTAGCCACGGAGCACAGCCTCAAATCCATTCAGAATCAAATGTAAACAATATAACAGTATACAATACTCACATAATCCGCCGCATGCATGACAAACACTTTGTAAAAATCCATTTGAGGGTTATATTAGCTGTGTAAACTTTGTTTATGCACTGTTTAAGGCAAGCGCGAGCTCCGTAGGCGGAGAGCACGAGATTTAAAGGGGCCGCACAGCATAAATCGGCTCATATTTAATGATGCCCCAAATTAGGCAGTTAAAAAATAAATTAAAAAAAAATCTATGGGGTATTTTGAGCTGAAACTTCACAGACACCTTAGACTTATATTGCATCTTTTTAGAAAAGTTCTAGGGCACCTTTAAATATTTAATATGAATTACCATTAAAATGAATAAACCAGTGCTGCGTTTCCCAAAAACCTTGGCAATGGTCTTCATGATCAACTTGGGCTCACAATGCTTTTGGGAAATGCAGCACAGATTACATTAGATTTCATTAAAAAAGGTGATCTTATTAAAGATAAGATGAGGTAGAAATAGCTAACAATTGCAATTTTTCCCTTTACAGTGTAGCCGACTCCCTGTAAAAAATATTATTTAATATCAGTGTTGGAGGTTACGCATTACAAGTAACTTGTTACGAAATCAGATTACTTTTTCAAGTAACTAGTGTAGTAACACATTACTTTTTAAATTTACAACAAAATATCTAAGTTACTTTTTCAAATAAGTATTGCTTTTCCACATTTATTAACTGACAGCTCTCCTGTCCCCATGTTGAAAGAAATAAAGTGCAGAGCTGTTGTTTGCGTTGATGTAGTTATATGATAGTTATTGTAGTTCTAGACTAAATATGAACATGCATTTACTCATCTCACTCGCACGAAAAGATTCAGTATTCCTCAAAATGAATAAAAACGGTGAAATGCAAACTCAGAATATTACAGTAGCCCCTCACTGCAGAACACATGAGATCCAGGGGGCGGAGACGGGTAGGTTTAGGGATATGTAAAATGGGAGTTTTTAGTGTTTCCATGGTTTCTACAAAATAAAACCGGAAACCGATCTGCTTCAAAAACTCTGCTTTATAAATCTGATGTTATTTACCACGCTGCAATCCGATTTAATTTAACACTCACCATTGTCACTAGTATTCTTTATTGAACTGGTCTTCTCTTCATTCTCATAGACAAATTCATTGGTTTCTGTTCATTTATAAACCTCTTATTGGGAAAACTCCATCATATTTACAGTCACTTCTTAATGTTCATAATACAAGTCGTAATCTGTGCTATAGCAGTTTCATTAATATCTGCACACCTAAAGTCCGTACCTCCTTTGGTCGTTGTTCTTACAAAGGGCACTTTCATGCTGTTCCACACCCGTAAGACCTTCGTTAATCTTCGAAATGCAAATTAAGGTATTTTTGTTGAAATCCGATGGCTCCGTGAGGCCTCCATAGGGAGCAATAACTTCCTCTCTCAAGATCCATGAACATATTTAAATCAGTTCATGTGAGTACAGTGGTTCAATATTGATATTATAAAGCGACGAGAATAATTTTGGTGCGCAAAAAAAACTAAATAACGACTTATAGTGATGGCCGATTTCAAAAGCTTCATGAAGCTTTGGGGCGTTATGAATCTTTTGTGTCGAATCAGAAGTTCGGATCGCGTGTCAAACCGCCAAACTGCTGAAATCACGTGACTTTGACGCTCCGAACCGCTGATTGTTGTTTTGAAATCGGCCATCACTATATAAGTCGTTATTTTGGCTTTTTTGGTATACAAAAAATATTCTCATCGCTTTATAATATTAATATTGAACCACTGTACTCACATGAACTGATTTAAATATGTTTTTAGTACATTAACGGATCTTGAGAGAGGAAATGTCATTGCTGGCTATGCAGGCCTCACAGAGCCGTCGGATTTCAACAAAAATCTTAATTTGCGTTCCGAAGATTAATGAAGGTCTTACGGGTGTGGAACAGCAAGAGGGTGAGTAGCCTAATAAATGACATTATTTTAATTTTGGGGTGAACTACCCTTTAAAATGGCAATTTACAGTACTCAATTGAACAAAATATATAACACTGGTTTGGTTGTTTTTGGATATTTTACTAGAAAAATCTTACATATTATAGCTTTAATATTGCAGGAAGATTCTTCATATTTAATATGATCAATCTACATTAGGTTACACAAAAAAAAAGGTTATTAGTAGCATATTTGTATTATAAATAATTATATTAATTACGTATTCTTATTTAATATGATTATATTAATTACGTATTCTTATTTAATATGAATGAATCAACCAGACTACATTAGGTTACTCCAAAATAAAAATGAAAGATATTAAAGTATAAGATCAGCTGCAATGTATTGCTGGGGTATTAAAGATAAGATCAGCAAATAGCAAGCAACTGCAACTGTTTTCCTGTTTACGGTGTAGCCATGCAACTCCCTGCGTCTCAGTGTCACCCCCGGGGAGGAGAACAAGACGCCTGACAGCGCTCCCCTTTTCCTCTCCCGTCTAGATGCAGCATCTGCTCTGACTGCTTGTCCGTCACTATGGTGACAGTGCAGCATCAGCATCACCGCTGTCACCTACAAAACCTCAATGCATCAAATCAGAATTGTAACCGGCTCTCGCCTAGCCCTTCCGTAATATTACCAGCCTGACTTTGTTTTCTAACAGCCTCGTAATGTTATTTTAACCAGATCTCCAAGCGATAATGCCTCGCTGTTCAGAACGTGACTTGTTTATCGTGTCAGTGGGCAGTCACGGTAGTAAACGACCGTTGTGCGTGGAGTCGTGGACGTGGTGACGATGAATCCACGCCACGGTGATCCAGTTGACGACAGAGGCGGGGAGGGGGGGCGAGCCCTGATGCTGATGCGCCCGAGTCGACGAGATCTGCGATCCGAGACGCACGATTCACACCGGTCGAGCCGAAGATGGTAGCGGTTCACGCCTCTGCGCACTCCGTGGCCTCCTCAGAGTGGATCATCTGCCTGGACAAGAGGTGAGCGACACCAGATCATGTCCGAAAGCGATTTTTACGTCCTTTACTGTCCGGAGGGGCTGCAACAAGGTGACAGCAGCAGAATGCGCGATGCTCTGCCCTGCGTCTCTGATGCATCACCTGCATCGCAATTGTCATCATATAGCCATTTACCTTTTTATTCTCTGAAGAGATATTTATATCTCTAAGCAAAGAAAATGATAGAAGCTGCTTTCTTTCTCCAATCAGGGACAATGAATGCCATGCTTCTCTTTCATTTGCTGGTCTAATGTCATCTGAATTTCACGTGTGCATCATTTTGGACTATTTTTGAAAGGGATATTTTAATCATTCTCTTCTGCAGCACTGAATCAGACTCTTCATTTTATGCGCTGCAGGCTATTTAAACCATATGAGTTAGGCTACTTATAATTAGGCTCACAGAGTTTTTGTATATAGTCAACTTTTGGTCTCTCCGAGACAAATGAACATATTGAGCAGTAAGAGTATCTGTTACCTTCTCACGGCCCCTCCTAGCCCAGACACATCCCTGCAGGTTACCATGGCGATGGGAGGGAAAAGTGAGATCACCTTACTGGGTGTGATGGGTTTTCAGAGGCTGATGTTTTTAATGGACTCTTTAAACGTAGTCGAGCACATCGTCTTTACACTGATCAATGTAATGGTTCTTAAAGATATCCATGGTCTCATTTACATCCGACACCAGGATGCATTGTGGAGATCAATAAATGTACACACACACAAAGAAAAAAACAGGCTGCGCTGTTGGATGAGACTCCCCTGCATTGTGCCGCTGTCCTAGCAGTTTCTACAGATCAGTGACACCATAGTCTATACTGACTGTCGGTCATTTGAAATTAGGACCTTTGGCTTGGTAATCCTTTGTTGTGCTGTATTCTCTTTAGCTTGACAATGAAAGGGTTAAATATTGCTGGGAAGACAGAGTTAAACTGTCTCTGTTGCTGTATCTTCCCCTCCATTGATATTCATATTATGCAAAAGGATGAAGCCACCTGTCAGAATAATGATTCCCCACTTTACTGATTCTAAACACTGTGAGAAACGAAGAATCGGCATAACCAGTTTAGGGTTATTTATATATTATTAGGCTATAGTATTTATTGATATTTTGAATTAGCTTTTACTTTTATATTTTCCTCATTCATTTTAATTTTAGTTGAGGTTATAGTCATTTTTTTATGTGCTTTTGTTATTTTTATTTATTTATTTTTTTTA
Source organism: Chanodichthys erythropterus (assembly GCF_024489055.1). Classification (NCBI taxonomy): domain Eukaryota; kingdom Metazoa; phylum Chordata; class Actinopteri; order Cypriniformes; family Xenocyprididae; genus Chanodichthys; species Chanodichthys erythropterus. Next base: position 7,743,813 of record NC_090241.1, on the reverse strand, counting down.
GCTCGAACTCAGTTTATTTGAGTCATATGACGGGGCAACATTCTAATTCTAAGTTGAAAAATCAATACTGAAAATTCCTTCATATTAACACAGTAAGGTTGTTTTTTTTTTTTTTTGTAATTAATGAAATATTATAATAAATAACTTGTTTTGTGAACATATTTTGTTAGAACATGTCAGAATCAATGCATCCGAGTCTCCTTGCTCCTTTTGGAGGAAATAAAAAGATATATGATTTCAGGTTTAGTTGTTAAAATGTGACAATGTTGGCTGGATCACATATGTTCTCAGTTGTGTGCCCTGTTTAGGCTTCAATTTAAAGGATTAGTTCACTTCAGAATTAAAATTTCCTGATAATTTACTCACCATCATGTCATCCAAGATGTTAATGTCTTTCTTTCTTCAGTTGAAAAGAAATTAAGGTTTTTGAGGAAAACATTCCAGGATTCTTCTCCATATAGTGAACTTCAGTAGGGTTCACAAGGTCCAAATTGCAGTTTCAGTGCAGCTTCAAAGCGCTCTACGCGATCCTGGCAGAGGAATTAGGGTCTTATCTAAAGAAACAATCGGTCAAAAAAAAAAAAAAAAAAAAAAAATATATATATATATATATATATATATATATATATATATATATATATATATATATATATAAATTTTAACCACAAATGCTCCTCTTGCATTAGCTCTGTGATCTGGACGCATGACATAATCATGTTACAAAGGTCATGTGTGACTTAGGTGGAAGTACCAATCCAGTGTCTACAAAGTGAACATGCAAAAATTAAGCCAAATGCCCTTTACAAAAAAAAAAGGTAAAGTAACAATATCAAACGATTTTGAAGTTGGAGGAGAAAATGAGATGGAGTTTTTAACTACATCACGCGTGACCTTTCAACGTAATACTTGGCGCATCGCAGAGCAGTGCAAGATGAGCATTTGTGGTTAAAAAGTATATAAATTTTTGTTTTTTGTTTTTAATAAATGACCGATCGTTTTGCTAGACAATACCCTTATTCCTCATCTGGGATCATGTAGAGCCCTTGAAGCTGCACTGAAACTGCAGTTTGGACCTTCAACCCGGTGACCCCACTGAAGTCCACTATATGGAGAAAAATCCTGGAATGTTTTCCTCAAAAACCTTAATTTTTTTTCGACTGAAGAAAGAAAGACATGAATATATTGGATGACATGATGGTGAGTAAATTATCAGGAAATTTTCATTCAGAAGTGAACTAATCCTTTAAAAGAATAGCTCATCCACAACTGAAAATTCTATCATGTATGCCTTTTTTCTGTGGAACACGGAAACATCATAAAAGTATGTGACTTATGCACTGTATACAAGTCCTATGAATCCTATGAGAAAGATCTCATTTGTGATATACATGTGCAAAAATGGTGCTTCATTGGATTGCAACAGGTTTGAAGTCATTTACAGCAAATGTCATAAAGATCCTTTTGTGTTTGACAGAAAACAGCATACAGGTTTGCAAAGACATGGGGGTGAGTAAATGATGACTATAAACACAGATCAGGCCACAGCCACCAGGGAATATTGTTTCCATGAAAGGGTGTACATGGTTTGCATCAATGCTTAGGTAGGTGGTATGTGTCAAAGTAACATCCACATGGATGGCAGGACCCAAGGTTTCCCAGCAGAACATTGCCCAAAGCATCACACTGCCTCCGCCGGCTTGCCTTCTTCCCATAGTGCATCCTGGTGCCATGTGTTCCCCAGGTAAGCGACGCACACGCACCCGGACATCCACGTGATGTAAAAGAAAACATGATTCATCAAACCGGGCCTCCTTCTTCCATTGCTCCGTGGTCCAGTTCTGATGCTCACGTGTTTTGTCGCTTTCGGCGATGGACAGGGGTCAGCATGGACACCCTGACTGGTCTGCGACTATGCAGCCCCCATACACAACAAACTGTGATGCACTGTGTATTCTGACACCTTTCCATCTTCTTGAGCATTTTGAGCTCCAGTAGCTCGTCTGTTGGTTCGGACCACACAGGCCAGCCTTCGCTCCCCACGTGCATCAATGAGCCTTGGCCTCGCCCTTGACCCTGTCGCCGGTTCACCACTGTTCCTTCCTTGGACAACTTTTGATAGATACTGACCACTGCAGACCGGGAACACCCCACAAGAGCTGCAGTTTTGGAGAGGCTCTGACCCAGTCGTCTAGCCATCACAGTTTGGCTCTTGTCAAACTCGCTCAAATCCTTACACTTGCCCATTTTTCCTGCTTCTAACACATCAACTTTGAGGAGAAAATGTTCACTTGCTGCCTAATATATTCCACCCACTAACAGGTGCCGTGATGAAGAGATTTATTCACTTCACCTGTCAGTGGTCATAATGTTATGCCTGATCTGTGTATATATATATAGGTGAATTATTCCTTTAGAACTGCAGACCTGTAAGACCTACTGCAAAATCTCTGAAGCGCACAAAAATACATAGAGATACAAAGGGGAAAGTGTTTTTTCAAAAGACTCTTTGGACACTTCACAATGGGCTGGAGCTATATGAGAAAAAGAAAGAAACATGGATGAAAAGAGTGAGCAAGACAGAGAGAGGGAGGCATGGCTTTGCACTGGCTGCCACTGTAATGCAGTGTCCGTTCTGTGCCCAGCAGATATATGCTGGTAATGTGTTTCCACTCCAGTGAATCTCAGCACATAAAAGTCAGCAGCACTCTCGTCCTCTCACATCCACAAGAGCACAGGCGAACTGGTCCAGATCACATGAGATCAGCCTGGTGAAGCTCAGCATAACCTACAGGCAAAGAAATACATATACAGTAGAACTAGTTAATGTACATGACGCACATCTGGTTCTCAGTGGTGCACTAAATGCATAGAGGCTCATAGATTTACATAGAGTGTGCAAGTAATAGCAGAAAAAGGTCGCCATTGCAGTCATAATATGAAGTGTTTTTCCACTCTTTCTGTGGTTTCAGAGAGATCGAGCCCTGGAATTGTTAGTGTCTCTGCCCTGCTGAACAGTAGAGATCATAGTCAGAGAAAAGATGCCTGGGAGCTGTATTTCTGTTAAATCTGGATTTTTCAATCTAGAATTTTCAATCTGGAACTGTTTTAAGGTCATTCTGACAGCAGTTATTCAATCTGAAATGTATACAGTGTTGCAGTGATGATGTATTTTTGTAGGCCAACCCAACAATAGAGTGCAACAGTTGGGTTCCGGAAGTAAAAACTCAATTCATGTTCTCCATTAAGAAATTCACGAGTTTGTTTCCTCATAAAATCTTTAAGCTAATAAGGTTAAGCGTATTTGGCTTGCTGTCCGCTGTGGAGGGGCTCGAGGAAGCAGCTTCAACCCGAGCTTGATTATACCCCCCAGGGACTACTAGTGCCTGGAAGAGGAGTACGATAGATGAGATGCCTAAATTATGTGGTGGAGTTGGAGGGATATCGAAACAACTGATGCCAGAGCAGGGTGAGTAGCTGCTTATATGCTCTGGCCGTTAATTGAAAGATTAGGGTTCACTCCTCTTGAAATTATGTTTGAATTTCACTAATTGAAAGATTAGATTCACTCCTCCTGAAATTATGTTGTGAACTTTACTTAATTTTGAATGATAATTTTAAAGACAAGACTACTGTGAGCTCCGAGGTTGTTAATCCATCATGGTATTTGCTTCTGCTGAAGCCGTCAACCTGCATTATTTCAGCTTATTTTCAAATAATCATGTTTAACAGTGGAATTGCTGGTGAAAAACTACATTACCCATGATGCTGTACAGACATTTAAGCTCCCCCCACTACTACCATGAAGTACTGTGAATGATGTAATTGAGCCGATCTCCCTTTGCTCTCAAAATACTGAAATGTTATATGCAAATATATATATATATTAACACCAGTAACCCGAGATGTTATTAAACATATAATCAACACTCGTAAATGAGTAGGTTTATATTTCTCCATTTTTAATTCGATTATGCTGTTCGCAGTGATTCATGGGATTGTAGTTCTTTCCCTCACTAAAACTGTTAAGTACACAGTCTTGTACCTTTTGTCTTTTTGTCCGATTTTCAAAAACTTTTTCGCTTCAAATCAAAGTTTTTGTGATGTAATTCACCTCATAGCTGATTGACTTATAACTCTTTAACGAAGACTATTTTAAAATCCCTGTGGGAAAAATTTATGAAAAAAATACTTCCGGAAACCAGCGTCACTAATGAACTCTATTCAGTTTGAAATATACTGAAGGGATATATTTATGTAAGCCAACCCAGAAGTTAGTATCACCCTGGTTCCCTCGACAAAAAAAAAAAAAACATTAGGATTTGCTATTGGCTTTTGGCTATTGGCTCTGTGACAAATAAAAGTTGATGATTCTTTATGATGATCATGATAATCTTCACAAATTAACCCAACTTTTATGAATTTTGAAGCCTAATCACTAAACGTAAAAGCTAAACGTAGGCAATAGACAAACTGCACCACGGTCGCATGACTTCAACGTTACCATCACTAAGTTTCTGTCAACTCTTTCAACTCTCATGGGAATTTAAACTAGGGATGTCCAGATCCGATCATGTGATCGGAAATCGGGCCCGATCACGTGGTTTCAGACTCGATCGGAATCGGACGTTACCTCCCGATCAGGACTCGGATATATATGTATTAGGGGTGCAACGGTTCTCGGTAAAAAAAAATCGAACCGTAGGCTACCGTATGGTTTGTTTAAAATAGCAACGTGGAAAACAGACAGAGTTCAAATAATGTATGTTTCAGTCGATGGATGCGCAAAACGTTACAACAGCGATAATCAAAAAGCGTGGACAAAACAGTCACTCTTTGTAAACTGTTAACTGCGAGTGCCGTCTGCTCTCATGTCCAGTCATTTACGCCGTCATCACCTGGGTGTTGATACAGGTGAGACTTGAACAGCACACGTTGCTATCTGTGTTTAAACTAACTCATTTAAGCCTTGCTTCAAGAACAAGACGCGAAAGAGAACTCGCACGCGCTGTGAGAAGATTTGTGTGCGCTCATCCGAAGCGCGCACACGCTTATTCCAGTCAGCGCGCAAATACTGAGTTCTCTTTCACGTCTTGCGCTTTGGCGGACAAATTCATACAAAAATTATTTAAAAATGCCCGTCCTAGCGAGTATCCTAGCAAACATAGTCGGTTATGTCTTAAGTGAACGTATATTAGTCGAGAAAGACAGCGCATGTGGAGCAGTATTGTACTGGATTGTGCATGCCTTAAAGGGAGAAAAAACTATTCCTGCTGCCTGTTTTTAATGTTAAATAAAACAACAAATAACAAAGAAATCACTTACTGCTCTTGACTGAATAGTTTTTGTAACTTCAATAATGATTAATCTTTATTTATTTTATACAGTAAAGATAATATGCAGTGATATTTTATATTTGATTACTTTATCCATTTTCTGTACGTGAAAACGACTGTTAGATACCAGAAAAACCTGAAAAGCAATGTTCCTGGATCTGTTTTTTTCGCTCTTCTTTATTCTTTTTCATGTATTATAGAAGTATCGGATCGGGACTCGGTATCGGTAGATACTCAAAATCAAATGACTCGGACTCGAGGGCAAAAAAACGTGAACGGGACATCCCTAATTTAAACACAACAAGGCTGTGAAAGTGGACTAGTGAGTAGATAAGTTTACCTGTTCACCATGATGACATTTAATGTTCCCGAACAGCCTCTGTAGTCCCATTTAGCCTTTTGTTAGTGCATGCCTTTTTCAAGACAAAATCTTCACAGATATCACAATGGGGTTTTACTGGTGTATGCAGGGCCGGTTCTAGACATTTGGAGGCCCTAGGCATAATTTATGTTTGAGGCCCCTGACTCTTCTCCCCTCTTTAATATTGTAATAATTTTACCGTTACTCTCCAAATTAATGTAGAAACAACTTAAAGCAACAGCTTAAAAAAAAAAATGTATCTGTGGCCTGGCCCAAATAAATGTATCCATATATTTCCTACCTTTTAGACAGGTAGGAAATATATAGTAATTGAATAAATTTATCAAACACTTTATGCAGTCTTCACTGCATAAATTATAAATTAAACAAAAGCCTTATTAAAGCAATTGTCTCTGTTGGCTTTGTTCTTTGATGAACATTAATGACAGACATCACAGTAACTGGTTTATTAGGCTGCTGCCACTTTAAGAGCTCCCGCTGATGTGACGCGCATCTCATTTTCTCACAACTCTTTAAGTTCATTTAAGACGTTATTTAACTCTTTTAAGACTACTCTAATGAGGATACTTGACAAAACAGGCATAATTCTGTGTTATTGTTTGTTCAAGAGTGAAAGGGAACTTGATATTGCTGCGCATTTCTGTCTTTTCTTTTCTGTGAGTCTTGTGTGTCAAATGCAGTGCACGTTATTAAAAAAGTCATTAATTATAGTTATTAGTTACTTCTCACAAATAGTAAATGAGTTAATAACCGAGTTACATTATTATAAAAGAAACTAATTACCAGGGAAAGTAAATATTGTTTTTTACTTTTTACTTAATTTTTTAAAAAATGTCCCAATATTGAATATGTTAAATAAATGAAATGGACATGCAATTTCTCTGTACTGTATACGTGTTGGTAGCCATTAAATACGTATTTAGTTTAATATTTATGTTTAAATAGGCCTATTATAATTTTATTTTTAAATTTAGTCTATTTGATTATGAAAAGTGAACAGCATGAGTAAGATGCATCATGCGCAATATATCGGGACACATGGAGTGGGTCAGACATGATTTTAAACACTTCATTCAGTTTTGATTTGTAGAAAGCCTTTCTTTAAAGTGAATTTCGTTTTGAAATATTAAAAATGTATCTTAATTTTAATCAATGTTTCATCAACCAATTGCCTGGATTTAATAAATAAGAAGCAAATATAGCAGGCAATATAATAATGACATGGAGGTGCCGGCGCGATCACTGGCGCGTGAACTGGCGCGTCTTATAAATGAACCGAAACTCAGCGGCTGCTTGCCTCACAGACATGAGAAATATATAGAAAGCTTGAAATGACTACTTTTAAACGAAATAATTCAGAACGAAAAGAAATAGGCTCTCTGATGATCATCCGAATGAAATGTGCATGCTCTCTCTCTAAGCGCGTCCACGGAGATGATGAGAGTCAGTAATGTCAACTTCATTTTCGCAGCCGACACTGATTCAGAAAACATTAGTTTATTAATAAACAATTAAAATGTCTCCTTGCTTTTTTTTGTCACTTTCATAATCATTACTTTTGCAGGCTTTTTATGGCAAGCTTTATTTAGCATTTTGCTTCGCAACACCCACAGGATGTGTTCGTTTTGTCGAGTCCATCGGACCCACTCTGACTATGGTTAAGATAAACATCGTCACTATTTTTAGTTAATTAATAAATATTGAAATAAATTGTAGACAGGACACTTGTACATTTTATTTTTTATTTTATTATTATTATTATTATTATTTTTATTTATTTTTTTTTATTTATTTTTTTTGTCCCTCTGTCTGGGCCCCATCCCGCCAATCGGGCCCTAGGCACGTGCCTAGTTTGCCTTTGCGTTAATCTGGCTCTGGGTGTATGTCATAGAATAATACATGAAAATGTCTTGAGTTTGTGTTCACCACAGAGTCCTTATTTCAGGCATTTAAAGTCATAGTATTTCCTTCCCTATTGTGATGTATATCTGAGTGAAATGGCTTATCGAACAAGAAAAATGTAAGGTGGGACTTGATTTTGTCCATCAGGAATTGATTGGATCATTGGATGGTTGTGGTTTGCTATTGTTCAATCTAATGTGAGTAAACAATCAATCAATATTTCATACACAACCCCCAAGAATCGTACATTTTGATTTCATTGTGACTGTAACCAATTGTGACTTTTTTTCATTGTGACTTTTTTGTAAAAAAAAAATCCACTGACTTTGGGAAGATGGAAACGGAAGTGCGAAAATGCAGCTTGTTTCAGGATTTTGGCCTACAGAAATACGTCATACCTGCAGCTCTCTACTGGCATCCTCAGTACCAAAATTCATACATAAAGGAAACCAGTAGGTAAAAGATCAGATAGATTGTGTGAACAATGAAAGTCATTGTGTGAACATTGACTGACCCACTTTAGTTTGTTGTAGTTGCAAGGCCAGTACTAACAGAGCAGACAAGGTCTATAGTTTTTCTTTTGGAGTCTTTTGTGGAACTTCAGAAGCTTGATTAATCTCCATATGAAGTTTGTCCCACTGCCCTCTGGTTTGAAAAATGTCTTTGAAGTCTTAATTTCTCTATGATGTAATCTCCATAGCAACAAGGCTATCCTTTGTAAAAGGAGTCCGAATTACAGCATACTGACATCATTAAGAGAGGCAGCTTATTCACACAAGTGCATGCGCACACACACTCACACATATACATGTCACTTAATGAGCTGAGAAATGAGAGTGTTGCTATATTTATGCAAAATGGAAAGATGATCTTTATGTGCCTACATCTAGAGTGTCTCAATCTCGCTTACACCATTAGAGAAAAATTATGCTACCTGACTGAATATATAACTATATAACAAAAGTAATGTGTTACTTTACTAGTTACTTGGAAAAAGTAATCTGATTACATAACTTGCATTACTTCTAATGTGTTACCCCTAACACTGTTAAGGTCTGTATGATTCATGGCTTGATTTTGACAGGACTGATGACAAAAACATTTGTACACATTCCTTATCCATACAGACAGCACAATGTGCTTATTGTTGCATTCTAATAGACACAACTTTGTTTATTTCCTCTGCAACCTATTCACGTAATTGTCACATGCATCACTGCAATGTCAGGGTTTTCTTGTTGGTCAATTTGGTAAGAGAATGTCCCAGACCATAATGTCTGTGTGTTTTTTAGGCCAGCAGAACGCTCGGGAGAAGATGTGGATATAATTCTGGCTCGGCTGAAGGGTGTGAAAGCCTTTGAGAAGTTTCACCCCAACCTGCTGCAGCAGATCTGCATGTGTGGTTTCTATGAATACCTGGAGAAAGGCATCACCTGTAAGAACCACATTTAGAATTGTTTTTTCATCATGATGCTTCCAGATTTTATTCCATTGAGACCAGTCAGGAAATGTGTTTTCAGAAAGCTAAAGGATAGAAATGAATCGACACATAAAACATAAAGATTATTTTTGTATATGGTTTCTTGCTGTATGATTCTTTGGAGATTAGAAAAGTTTTTGATAATGTTAAAAATTTGGGGTCAATAAGATTTTTTAATGATGCTGGAAAATTCAGCTTTCCATCGCAGGATTAAATGGCATTTTTAAATATTTAAAATAGAAAACACTTATTTTAAATGGTAATGATATTTCACAATATTACTGTTTTTACTGTATATTTGGCAAATAAATGCATCCTTGGTGAGCATAAGCGACATCTCAAAAACGTTTGTTACACTTAATTTCAATAGTCCACTTTAGACATGATACTAACTATAAGTAACTTTGCAACTACATGTCAGCTAACTCTCATTAGAGTTTTAGTAGACTGTTAGGTTAGGGTTAGGGCTAGACAGTACAATAAGTTGACATGTAGTTGCAAAGTTACTAATAGTCAGTAGAATGTCTATTGGGGAGCATCAAAATAATGTGTTAGCAGATATTATTCAGACAGTCTACTAATGACTGCAAGATGACATGTAGTTAGTAGAATGTCTAAAGCAAACTATCGAAATGTGTACCAAAGATTACTCCTGAATCTGTGCTAAAGGTAGAATTTGCCACCTAATGAGACAATAAGAACCACATGTTACATTAATGAAAAGAAGTAACTGTCCTGTCATCGAAATTAAGAATTCCAATTTGCAGATCAGTATTCATAGACTCACTTTGTTTGCCTGCAGTGTATAGGCAGGGTGACATCGGCACCAGCTGGTACGCTGTTCTGTCTGGATCTCTGGATGTGAAAGTGTCTGAGACAGCCAACCATCAGGTAAGAGAGACCATAATCAGAATCATTCTAAGCTTCAATCTGCTAAGAGTCAGCTGGGATAATAGTAGTTTGTCCTGGCAGACATCATTTGCATCCATCAGCATACAGAAACTGCTACTAAGAGCTGCTGTGAGTGGGCAGGCGGTCCAAGACTGGCCTTGTTAATAGTCTGATGTATGAGGATGTTGAGGCAGGGCTGTTGGGGATGGAAGCATCTTTCTGCGAATCCTCTGGGAATACAATGAGTCACGCTGTCAGATGTGTTCACGGGCCCTAAAGCATCCATCACTTCCACACAAATGAAGAGGAATTTTCAAAGATTCCAGATGCATCCATGTTTTGCATATATTAGAGCTTATATGTATAGAAATATGTATCTTTTTTTTCAGTCATTTCCACCAAATAGAAATCACTGTTTTAAAAAAGGTTTCCTGAACACTCTCATTGTTTGCCATTGACTGGTCAAACAGATACTGCCCCAAACACAAAAAATGTTTCTGTGTTGGGCTGGTTCAAATAAAGCAATATTAGACCGTTTTTGGAGTAATCGGTCATGCTTATTGACCCATATTAAAGGTGCTCTAGAATTAAAAATTGAATTTATCTTGGCATAGTTAAATAACAAGAGTTCAGTACATGGAAAAGACATACACTGAGTTTCAAACTCCATTGTTTCCTCCTTCTTATGTAAATCTCATTTGTTTAAAAGACCTCCGAAGAACAGGCGAATCTCAACTTAATACCGACTGTTACGTAACAGTCGGGGTGTACGCCCCCAATATTTGCATATGCCAGCCCATGTTCCCAACATTATGAAAGGGCAGCCAGTAACGTCTGGAGCCATAGACATCATATTTCTGGAGCTGCACAGCCGAATCATCAGACTAGGTAAGCAAGCAAGAACAATAGCAAAAAATGGCAGATGGAGCAATAATAACTGACATGATCCATGATAACCTGATATTTTTAGTCATATTTGTAAATTGTCTTTCTAAATGTTTCATCAGCATGTTGCTAATGTACTGTTAAATGTGGTTAAAGTTACCATTTTTTATTACTGTATTCACGGAGACAAGAGCCGTCGCTATTTTAAATTTTTTAAACACTTGCAGTCTGTATAATGCATAAACACAACTTCATTCTTTATAAATCTCTCCAACAGTGTAGCATTAGCCGTTAGCCACGGATCACAGCCTCAAATTCATTCAGAATCAGATGTAAACAATATAACAGTATACAATACTCACATAATCCGACGCATGCATGCCGCATGCATGACAAACACTTTGTAAAGATCCATTTTGAGGGTTATATTAGCTGTGTAAACTTTGTTTAGGCACTGTTTAGGGCAAGCGCGAGCTCCGTGGGCAGAGAGCATGAGATTTAAAGGGGCCGCACAGCATAAATCAGCACGTTTATATTTTATACTTCAGGAGACACCTTAGACTTATATTACATCTTTTAAAAACATGTTCTAGGGCACCTTTAAAGCTGCAGTCCGTAATTTCTCTGACTTATGTCTCGCAGAAGAACATCAAAATCAGTCAGGCTTTAATAGACAGCCAAGGAAGTCGGGGAAGTTCCCTTTTTGTTAGGTGTGTTACAAGCTGTTCACACATTTGGCAATAAAAAAGTGATTAATACATGAAAATTCTTACATATAGAACCTTTATTGTGTCCTCCTTGCTGAATAAAAGTATTCATTTCTACAGCTTCTGATTGTCAACAATCATCGGATTTGTTTCTATTTTTATTTCTCCCCAGGAATTTTGGCAAAGTTACTAAACTGTCAGTCCCACTTTTTGGGTATATAACAAAAATGAGAAGTCCATTAATTCTCCTGAGCTATGAATGAGCAACCTCTGAATACTATTTTCCCCTTTGAGCCTGTATGCATCGTAGCATTCATATGTAAAGTATTCTGCGTTTTTGCCTGATTACATGCACAATTGTGCATAGAACTGACACAAGGCATCATGTTAGGATTCCCTTTTTAAACTTGTGATGCTGCCCTGCAGCTATGAATGTCCTGCACAGAGCTGAACGTGTGTGGGGTGTGTATGTGCATGCGAAAACACATTTCATTGATGCAATATTAACAGTGTGTGTCGCTCCAGTTTCATGGAATGATCCGTTAGGCAATATGCTATTATCACGCTCTCTGATCAAATGAATGTAAACTGTAAGATGGTACAAAAAAGAAATGTATGTGTTTATGTAATATGAATGTGTGAGCTTATGTTTTCTGATCTCAGATCATTTGTTATGTGCAGCAATCTTTTTAAACCTCATTGAGCACATTCCCTTACAGTGTGCATAAATTTACATAAATTACATGAATTAGAAGAGTCATTTAAAGTAATAGTTCACCAAAAAATGAAAATTATTTTCAGAGCAATTCCAATGAATAAAGACTGAGTGGAGCCATATGGAGCTTTGCATTTAAGTCATTTTTTAATTCATTTCTATTCTCTGAAGCCGTACAGATTTGCAACAACACGAGGGTGAATAAATAATGACACAGTTTTCATTTTGGACTACTCCTACTCCTTCTAAGATCTTTATGATAAGCTTGCAAAAATGTTATCATGGTCTCTCTCCCTCTTTTTGTCTTCTACTCTTCTTAATATTTCTCCTTTTTCTGCAGGATGCTGTAACAATCTGTACTTTGGGAGTGGGAACTGCCTTTGGGGAGTCAATTCTGGATAACACTCCTCGACATGCCACGATTGTCAGCCGAGAGAACAGTGAACTTCTGCGAATTGAACAGAGGGAGTTTAAAACCCTGTGGGAGGTTTGTTTGTGTGCAAGTGTTGCTGAATGTTTTCATTAGAAAAAAAATACCCCTATACTGGCTGACTGGAAGAACAGAAATAGCTCTGTAAAAAGCAAAAAAGAATTTGACCGTGACCCAGATGTGTTTTTCTTACAGCGAGTCTTTGTAGGGCAGAGGTTGTGTGTAACTGATGTGGCACAAGTTAAAGTGCCCCTATTATGCTATTTTTAATGTTCCTAATTTTGTTTTGGAGGTCTCTTACAGATTTACATGCATCCAAGGTCAAAAAATACTATTTTCTTATAATATACATTTCAGCATCATTCTCTAAATGTCTGAAATGGTTCAATGAAGGATCTAGCCCCTCTAAACCCCTCCTTTCAGAGAGCCTACTCTGCTCTGATTGGTCAGATGGCCCAGTATCTTGTGATTGAACTTCTGCCTACAGCACATGTCAGAAATGACATGCCATGTCGGAGCCGATAGCCTCGTGGGCAGAGCGCCGACATAATGCGCCATTGTGGGAAGTTAACATCGTTTCTTACTGTATTCACGGAGACAAGAGCCGTTGCTATTTTCATTTTTAAACACTTGCAGTCTGTATAATTCATAAACACAACTTCATTCTTTAGAAATCTCTCCAACAGTGTGTAATGTTAGCTTTCGCTCTGTTAGCTGCAGCCTAGCTACTATCAAACTCATTCAGAATCAAATGTAAACATCCAAATAAATACTATACTCACATGATCCGATGCATGCATGCAGTATGCATGACAAACATCTTGTACAGATCCATTTGAGGGTTATATTAGCTGTGTGAACTTTGTAAATGCACTGTATTATAGTCGACAGCTCAGGGGGGCAGGGAGCGCGTGATTTAAAGGGGCCACAGCATGAATCGGTGCATAGTTAATGATGCCCCAAAATAGGCAGTTAAAAAAATTAATTAAAAAAAATCTATGGGGTATTTTGAGCTGAAACTTCACAGACACATTCAGGGGACACCTTAGACTTAGATTACATATTGTAAAAAAAAGCATTCGATGGCACCTTTAAAAACACAGTTGTTTAATCAATTAAAAATCTTCTCAAGGATTGTTGGCCAGCCTCTAGAGAAGTTATATGATACAACTTATTATAATAATTTGTTAAGACTGGCTAATAATATAATTTCTGATCCTAATCATGTCCTGCATAATGTGTTTGAATTATTACCATCAAATCAGAGGTACAGAATCCCAAGATTCAAAAAACTGAAACTGGAACACTCGTTTGTGCATCAGGCGATCCTTGAGCTAAATAAGACACTTAATCGTAAATCCAGAGTATTGTAAAAGTTCTGTGTTGTGTAGTGGGATGTAGTAAGGTTTTTTTTGTTGTTGTTGTTGGTTTTTTTTGAGTGTGTGGATTAAGTGATGTTGTGTAAGAGATGATTGTTGCAATCATGGAAAATACTGTGATGCAAGAAAAATTTCAGACATGTTCTGACAATAAAGTATCATATCATATCATATAAGGTCACGTGACAAAAAATGTTACATGCTATTGGTTATCATTTCATACTATTCTTAATACTATTTAAAAATAATAATAATAGTAATAATAGGCCACATACAGTACATAAATCCATGTAAGCAGTATGCCTCTGTTCCATTCTGATCAATGCCACTGTTTCTTCAATAAGGCACTTTTTCAGTGCTAATCATGAGCAACAGTAACACTGGGTGGCACTGTCTGATCTGCTAACAGCTCGGTCAGATCCTCTGGGCTGTTCAGCACAGTCATATGCCAAATCCCAAGCTTTAACAGGCTTTCATAGAGTGTGTGAATGTGCGTGTGTGTATATTGTAAGTGTAAAGCAGTGGTCTCAGCAATAATCGGTTCAGGAGTCATGTGTTGGTCTTTGAAATTTGTCACGTTAACTGAGCAGTGAATTGGGGGTAAATGCATTGGGATGTTGTGAAAAAGGCAAGATATCCTTATTTATTGCCTTAAATGGATTTGGCATAGTTGTTAGTTCCAAAAGCTTTGAGAGACCGTATGATACGCATTACACAGACACTTTGATATGGTAATTTTTTGTGTGTCTTCATGCTTGAATCTTTCTGTCATGAGAAAAATGGACTGTAATTATATATATAAGAAAAAAAAAAAAAACAGAGATTCAATCCCCATCTCATATTGCTTTTCTTTATAGCCTATTACAGTTTTTTACAGACGCTAGGACACATTTCTCAATACTTAGGTCACTTTTGCAAAACTCTTCACACAGTGAGCACAACAGAAGTCTATGTGGGCTAAACTGAGGATCAATTATCATTGCTTTGGCACAAAATGCATTCAATGACTACATCTCTCAAATTTCATGAATTCTTTTCTCACTCAGACACAACAACTGCCAAAACTCTTTGTACGTACAGGCCAATTTGCACATGCTTACATACTGTTTTCAAAACTGTTAAACTTATGTTCAAAACAATAACATAATACAAAACTGAATAAGACAGCAATTTGCTACATTCCTACAGTAATATTTTAATAAAATATATTTTAAATCTTAAAATTAAATGCTATAAAAACAATTGAATTGTATCTGTATCAGTGGATGGTGTGTATACAAATTCTTGTATTTTGGAATTATAAAAAATTATAAAAATAAATAAACTACATAAAATATTGACAATTTCTGCATCATTCCAGCAATATATATTGCAGTGAATTATAAACAGAGATGTGTCCTTGTTTTACATAAGAAAACATTGTATAATGCTACATGTTGTTAGTGTTTTTCAGGTCATTGTTTTGTGGGTGACAAAGTGTGTTTGTCGGCTGTCAACCTTTGCTAGTGTTCTGAAAGAATAAGTTGATTTGAGACCTGAATACAGTGTTTTGGTAGTTGTAGTGCATTTTGAATGTGAAATGAACTGCTTTGCCAAGCTGAAAGTTGGTTAGGAGAACTGTGTGAAGAGTTTTGCAAAAGTGACCTAAGTATTGAGAAATGTGTCCTAGTGTCTGTAAAAAACTGTAATAAGAGCTCATATATTGCAGCATTTAATCATGCCACAGAGTCTTTTACTGGATATAAATATTTATTGGTCTTTATATGCTATATGCATCTTCAAAATATAGCTTTAAAGTGGTTGTTAATAAAATTGAATGAATCTGTTGTCACTTACTAAACCGCATATCATTTCCAAACACTTAATTTTTATTTTTAATTTATAAATGTGTTGTTCAGCAATTGAATGGGGACAGGGGCTATTAAGCTTTAAAAAATAGACATAAAAATCACTGTAAAATCACCATAATTTAGTCCACATGACAAATACGCTTCTGAAGACGGTTTAAATTGGTATTTCACGGAAAATCTTTTTCATTTATATTAATGTATATTCAAATAAGGCACATCCTGCCATGTCAAACTTATTTATGACATCATATTTGAACACAAACGAGATTTCAGAGCTATTGAAATGAAGATTTCGGTGAGTTTTTTTTTTCTTCTTTTTTTATGTGCTGAACAGAAAAGAAGATATTTTGAAGAATGTAGGTGACCAAACAGTTGATGGGCCGCATTGACTTCCATAGTATGGAAAAAAAATAAAAAATACAATAGAAGTCAGTGGGGCCCATCAACTGTTTGGTTACTAACATTCTTCAAGTTCAAAATATCTTCTTTTGTGTTCAGCAGAAAAAAGAAATTCATACAGGTTTGGAACAACTTGAGGTTGAGTGATGACAGAATTTTCATTTTTGGGTGAACTATCCCTTAAGCATGTGCACAGCCAACATTTGACATAGTGTCTTCTGTGGACACCTGCTTATGAAGAATCTGTGTTCTGTATTGTAATAACTTTAATGTGCTGATCATTTCAGCATAAAGCATGTAGTGACTGTGACTCAGTGTGTGTGACACACAGAGGCTGTAAGGCTTCTGTCATTAATGCTGTGTGTAAATAGTATCACCCGTATCTCACAGCTTGATAGTGACCATATGTGCCATATTTTTGTTTCATATCTCACACATGCAGCTGAATAATCAAACATACAACATGAATTATGTATCAGTCTCTGCTGCTGCATCAGTGGAACAATGTGGGCAAAGATCTCTATGTCTCTCTACTATTTTCCTCATCTCTCTCTTTGTAAAGCTCCTCTCATTCAGATGAGTGCTCATGAGAGTGTTTTTGTTTGTGTACGAGTAGTGTGTGTGTGTGTGTGTGTGTGTGTGTGTGAATGAGGGAAAGGGTGACAGAGTTCATATATTTGTGTATATGTGTGTGAGGTGCACAATTTCAAACCCTTTCAAAGCCTCGATCACGATATGTATTCAACTATGAACGTTTTTAGAAACTCATATATTCATGGCTAACACAGTAGTCTGCAGACTTTATACACCTCATTGAAATCTTTAAAAATATATATATATAAATATACACACCCCATATTCCAGAAATGTTGGGAAATTTTTAAAATTTCAATAAAATGAAAACTAAAAGACTTTTAAATCACATGAACCAATATTTTATTCACAAAAGAACATAGATAACATAACAAATGTTTAAACTGAGAAATTTTAAACTTTTATCCACTAAATGAGCTCATTTCAAATTTGATGCCTGCTACAGGTCTCAAAAAAGTTGGCACAGGGGCAACAAATGGTTGAAAAAACAAGAAATTTTGAAAAGTTTCAGCTAGGATGACATCTAGCAACTAATTAAGTTAATTGATATCAGGTGTCTTACATGATTAGCTATAAAAGGGATGTCTTAGATAGGCAGAGTCTCTCAGAAGTAAATATGGGCAGAGCTGTGAAAATTGTGGAATACTTTAAAAACAATGTTCCTCAATGTCAAATTGCAAAGGCTTTGCCAAATCTCATCATATACAGTGCATAACATCATTAAAAGATTCAGAGAAACTGGAGAAATCTCTTTGAGTAAAGGACAAGGCTGAAGACCTTTATTGGATGCCTGTGGTCTTCGGGCCCTCAGACGATACTGCATCACTCAACAGCATGATTGTGTTAGTGACATTGCTAAATGGACCCAGGAATACTTGCAGAAACTACTGTCGGTAAACACAATCCACCGTGCCATCTGCAGATGCCAACTAAAGCTCTATCATGCAAAAAGGAAGCCATATGTGAACATGGTCCAGAAGCGCCATCCATTTAAAATGGACTGTTTCAAAGTGGAAAAGTGTTCTATGGTCAGACGGGTCCAAATTTGACATTCTTGTTGGAAATCACGGACACTGTGTCCTCTAGGCTAAAGAGGAGGGAGACCTTCCAGCGTGTTATCAGCGTTCAGTTCAAAAGCCAACATCTCGGATGGTATGGGGGTGCATAAGTGCATACGGTATGGGCAGCTTGCATGTTTTGGAAGGCGCTATGAATGCTGAAAGGTATATAAAGGTTTCCAGATGACGTCTATTTTAGGGAAGGCCTTGTGTATTTTAGCAGGACAATGCATAACCACATACTGCAGCTATTACAACAGCATGGCTTCGTCGTAGAAGAGTCCGGGTGCTGAATTGGCCTGCCTGCAGTCCAGATCTTCATCTATAAGAGAAAAATACGTCAAAGACGACCATGAACTCTTCAACAGCTGGAAACCTATATCAGGCACGAATGGGACCAAATTTCAACACCAAAACTCCAGAAACCCATAACTTCAATGCCCAGACATCCTCACACTGTTTTGAAAAGAAGAGGAGATGCCATGGCAAACATGCCCCTGTCCCAACTTTTTTGAGACCTGTAGCAGGCATCAAATTTGAAATGAGCTCATTTTGTGCATACATTTTTTTAATTTCTCTGTTTAAACATTTTTTATGTTATCTATGATTTGATATATATATATATATATATATATATATATATATATATATATATATATATATATATGCAGGGTGCGATTTGTAGGGGGGGGCGGTCTATGTATCTGGTCTATGTATCCCTGCCTCTGCTGAATTATTTTTATCCTACTCCACAAACCACCAACAGAGCATATAAAATACCAAAAATAAAAATCTTTTTTTTAAAACATCGCCAATTAAAACGCTGTGTTTATATAGAACTGTCCCTTTACGACCTCAACAAACGGGACACTTTTCAGAGGCGCATTCTGACTTGGCCTCAGCGCCAGGCACAAGTCAAACGAGCGCGGGAAAGGTAACTTAGGTGAGGACGAGGGAGCTTCAGTTGAACAACAGTGAACAGCGGTCAGATGAGATGCTGTCAGGCTATGTCGGTAAAACTTAACACAACTGTCCAATCAGCCGTTATACTATGCTCATGGCGCGCACTCAAGAATTGCATGCGCAAATTTGTTGACATGGTTTTAAATTGTTATCCAATTTGTTGGCCTTAAAACGTCTTAAAAATGCACATATGCACACCAGGGAAATCTAAATTTATGTATAAATGTAATAAATGTACCCCCCTAGCAAACTACTTTTTCTGATCTCGGTATGAAACCCTGCATACGGCCTGGCTTATTCTATCTAATGAAATATGAGGTAAATGTGCATTTCTCCAAATATGCACACTTTTGGACTAAACCTTTGTATGTGTATGCACTGTGCTCAAAAATACATGGGACCAAACGCGATTAAATGTAAAGGTTTGTGTCTCTTTATAAACTACCGATTGATTTTGCATTTCTATCAGAAATTAAGAATTAGTGTCTTTGTAGTGGTGCAAATATCTAAGCTATCTAATACTTCAAATCTCAAGGTTAAATCAGAATATTTTTTTTGGTAAAAATGTTTCTGTAACAGCTGCCAAAAATAGTATATAGCTATACTGTGTTTTTTAACAAATTAAAAAAAAAAAAAAAAAAAAAAAAAAACTTTTCAAAACATCCCCCCCTTCTGTTTTTTTCACAAATCGCACCCTGTATTGGATATATATATATATATATATATATATATATATATATATATATATATATATATATATATATATATATATATTACAAAATAATTTGAACTCTTAAATTACTAGAAAATCAAAGCCATATATCTAACCAAGATTTATTCCAAATTTGAAGGTGAAATCACACAAAATGAGCTTGCTAAAATGTTTTCAAGTAACAGCGTTTTGTCCAATTTCAAAACGGACACAGAATGTCTTGAGTCATGAATTTTGAGTGTTTGATTGATACTTAATTTATGATGATTACTAAAATATGGGATAGGTGGGAAAAAAAGGCAATAAAAAAAGCAAGTCAAGTGTCCTGCTACCAGGACAGTTAATAGGCTAAAACTGTTTTCAGTAATTGAAAAAAAGCTGAAATTAAATAAAATATAAAAAATATATAAATAATAAAACTTACACAAAAATTAGAAATGTTGCATTGAAAAAAAAGGGGGTCATGACCTGCGTTGTTTTATTGTTTTATAATGTTTCCTGGGGTGCACTAATAATGTTAGTATGCTTTTTACATCAAAAATCATCAATTAATAAATAAAGGGCATTTTTCCTACTCTGATTTTAGCCCTCTTATTTGAACGCTCTGTTTTAAGGGGCGTGTCTGCTGTGAGTCTTCAGTGTAAATGCCCACTGCTGTGATTGGCTAACATCTTTCCATTTGAAATAGCTAAGTATTACTCTCTACTTTTAGCATGTTTTTACTATTACAGCTCTCAATGTTAACTAATTGTGAAAAGTGTTGCATTACATTTATGGCATTAGAACATTGTAGCTGATCACAGACATGTTATTGAGAGCATGAAAGCAGTGATCTTGTCATTGCAACTCAATTTCTGCACACTAACGAATGCTTTCATAGTAACTAATAGTGCAAATGCATTGTAAATAAGAGATTTGCCGTTTTGGCGTGTGTCCAGGAAAACTTGCGCTGTTTGATTGACAGCTCCAGCGATTGTAAAGGGAGTGTTCTTTGATCGATTCTTTATATAATTTACTCACCATTTAAATAACAGATTATTTACATCCTATTAAGAGAAACAATGCGAAGTTGACCTTTTAGTCACTGTACATGACTGTACATGAATCATTACATATCAGATCGGGCATTAGAATTAAAACAGTTACTTACATGTTGTTGCATTACTGTCGAGTCCATATAGTAAAAGTCTGTTTGCAAAGCCTGTGCTGAAATGCAATTGATTTACCAAAGAATCCACAGTGAAATAAATACAAATAAATCAAATAAAATATGAATAAAGTAAAATACGAATACAAATAAATAAAGCTCAACTGAGACTTTGGTAATGCATTGGTAAACTGAATTGGTAACTGGTCATGCTATTCTTGTCCTTTATCGCTATTCTCTACTCATCATCTCACTAACACGCTAGTGGGCGGGGCTAACGTTGCAATGGTGAAGTAGGCGTTGATTTCTTCTGCGGAGGCGGAGTTTCACCTATCTATAGGCACATTCCTGGATCAGTCGTTCAATGGGCCTGGTGTAAATAAAAGCTTTTATCCTGTAAGTTTTCTTATAGTATGACCTTATATATCAAAAGCTTGTATGAAAAGTTGATTTCTTAATTCATGACCCCTTTAATGCTAAATAATATTTAAAAAAATTATAAAAATGGCAAATGCACATAACAAAATTCCTAAAAATTAAACTAAATTAATAAAAATATTAATAAACACTATAATAGTATATTAATAATAACACTAAGACTCACAAAGTTCACAAATGGACTGGACTTGATCTCTGATGTGCAACAAAACAGGGTCCTCTTAAAGTCATAAACTACATTAGTGTTTACCTGACTGGAAAAGGGCTGAAGTAACTGATCCTCAAAGACAGACTACCCTCCTCTCTAATGTGATAAAGGTGATTTCACTACTGCTGTAGGGCACACACACACACACACACACACATGCACACACAC
Organism: Chanodichthys erythropterus; assembly: GCF_024489055.1. NCBI lineage: Eukaryota > Metazoa > Chordata > Actinopteri > Cypriniformes > Xenocyprididae > Chanodichthys > Chanodichthys erythropterus. The sequence goes on along the minus strand of NC_090241.1, from coordinate 7,722,172 downwards.
ACACACACACACACACACACACACACACACACACACACACACACACAGAGCTGTCCGTTCAGTGTAAATACAATTTAATACCCTTAATAATTGATGAAGCCATGAGCTTTTGAGAACCTTTTAGCAGCCCATAGTTTCCTCTCTCTCACTCATGTGTAATGCTCTGGTACAGGGTGAATTGAGTGAACGCAGCTCTCTGATTGGCTACAGCTATTGCCTGGCAACGGTGACTGAAGTCCAGTCAGATGCTCGGCCAGAAAGATCCAAAGAGCAGACACTGGATCACATTATCCATACGTGTGTAACTGGAGCGTTAGGGTGTGTGTTTGATTTTATGTCTGTGCATCAAAAGGAGAGGAGGTGTCCTGGGTTTTCCTGGATAATGCTGGGAAGTTGGCAGTGTTTAGGAAGGAGACAAGTATCACGTCCCTGTGGGATTCTCTGTCGGACTACACTACACAAACTCTTAGGGTGAGTCCCATTGGCTTCAGTTACGCCACATGCATAAGGATTTGGTGCTATTTTCATTGTTTAAATTTCAAGAAACCACGCTTAAAATTGATATAGTAGTACTAGCACTGGGTTCAGACTCAGAGCCGCATCAATATCACTGTGGTTTTTGAGGTTAATGATGTCATGAGGTCTTTTTCAGCGGTGGTATTGATTCTTACTGGTGCCAATCATGGTTCTGCTTTTTGATACATGTCTTGCGTACCTTCCCTACATGTGATTTTTAATGCGTTTTTAGAATGTATTTTTTTCTGATAGTATGTTAATAACTTGATAAAGAGGCCCTGTCCTTGTGTGGCTATGAGGTGAATATCAGCTGCTGAAAGCCGAAGATGTGCGTTGAATGTTGAGGGGCTTCTGTCTCTCTGGGTCAGTTCTGTGCCAGGCTGCAGGGGGCACCGCCTGACGGGGCACTGAGGGAGGAAGTACACTTGTTCTGTGTGCTTATATGCTGTTAATTGCATAATCCTGACTGAATTACTTAACCTATGTGAAGGCAGCCAGCTGGAAAGAACAACGTGTTATTTTGTTGTGTGTGTCTGTGTTGGTCTGCAAGTCTGGGGGATGGGAGAAGTTAAGAAAAAGTTAGCTTTTGTTTAAGCTTCAGGAAACAGGAAGGAAACAGGATATACAAAGTGCATTTGTGTGAATGGTACAAAAGCCTGTTTGAAGACTTCAGATCAGTAGCCAAAGGAAACCATCTGCTGCAATTTGCAGTTGTAACCCTCTCTGATTCTTTAGCACTAAACATTTAGTTCACTTTATCATACAGAATGTCCTCTGGGCACTCTGTCAGTTCTACTCAATGGAAACACAACACATCAGAGTACCATGGGGCGTAGTACTAAATTTAATGATAATGAAGATCTGTATTACATCAGTTCACTCAGAGACCCTTATTCACATAAGGCGTCGCCGTTAACGCTTCTCATTTACTTTGAATGGGTGACGTCACGCATCGCCGAACTGAACTGTGGGTTCCGTCGTGTCGCTTCACTCGCGTTGCTTGCGGCAGAAGTTGAAAATTTCTAAATTTTTCATGCGCCAATGCAGGCGTCAGCCAATCAGATCACCTTATGCAAATACACCGGAAAGTGATTGGCTGTTGTCACTATGATGGTCGCGTCAGCATCAAGCTTCAGACACGCCCTCTGTTAAGCGTTAAAGCCGACGCCCCGTGTAAATGCAGTGTTAACAGATTAGTTCACACAAAAATGAAATTTCTGTCATTATTCACTCACCCCCATGTCGTTCCAAACCAGTAAGACCTTTGTTCATCTTTGGAACACAAAATTAAGATATTTTTGATGAAATCCAAGAGTTTTTTTTTTTTCCCATAGAAAGCAACGTAATTACCGTCATTCAAGGTCCAGAAAAGTAGTAATAACATCATTAAAATAGTCCATGTGACTACAGTGGTTCAACCTTAATGTTATGAAGCGACTAGAAAACTTTTTGTGAGCAAAAACAAAACAAAAATAATCAACAAATTCATTCTCCTACGCTGTGTCGGCGTTCTGACGTAAAACCTGGAAGCGGTGGACATAAACAATTCTGCTTTGGATCAGAGGAATAAATTACATTTTAAAATGTTTTTAAAAAGTAAACATTTTAAATGGTGATGATTTTCACATTATTACTATTTTTACTGAATTTTTGTCAAATAAATGCAGCCTTGGTGAGCATAAGAGACTTATTTCAAAAACATTAAAATAATCTTAACCCAAATGTTTAAATGGTAGTGTGTGTGAATGTGATTTTACAAACCATTATTTCTAAGATTTGTGCTGTCTTTCATATTTATGTGGACTTTTTGTGGATAATAAGAAAGTGATATAAACTTGTTCTTCTTGATATAAACTCTTACTTTATAATAAGGGGTGATTCTGCAGGACCCTACAGCCTGATGACTGAAAAAGAACCTGCTTTTTAGTCAATCAATTTGCTAAAAAATTATAAGAAAGGCCTGTAGTTATTAGATTTCCTTCACTGCAAAAATAACTTTATTCATCGGTATTTTGTCAGTATTTATGAGTAAACATGATAAGTTTACTGTAACACGGTTCGTAGATGTGGGAAGAAGGAGGCGGGAACCGGCGAACATTCAACAAAACTTTAATTCCAAAATAAACAAATACATGAGAAAGTAATGCCGGCAGACCCTCGCGGACGTCTGCCGGCCACACAAACATAATAAAACATAAAATAAAGTCTAGGCCTGGTCCTCTCTCGTCCTTCACTGTTTTTGCTCCTCCTTTTATGCTTCCGGAGCTCCTCCGTGAGAGACTCAAGGCTGGTGCGCCTCATTAACTCTCGCACCGTTCCCTCACGGCTCTCGCCCGCCCTGCTCGCCACATTTACTCATAAAGATTTATAATGAAGAGTATATCTTGAATCTAGTTTATTATTAAACCCATTGTTGGATAGTTTTTTTCCTCGTTTTAAGCATAAACCATTTAATTTTGTTCAGATTTGGTTAATTTTTTCTTCTTTTTTTTTCGTTTTTTGGGGGGGATCTTTAGATAATAATTCTGGAAAACGAGACAAAAATACTTATTAAGAAAAATTTTTTTTTTTTTCAGTTTGATGCTGTAAACTCCATTCACACTGGCTGAATAAATCAACTTCTCAACCAATATGTAAAAAGATTTCCAGGTGCAGTATAATGTGTGTTTGAACTCTAGGTGAGTTTGGGCCGGTATCAGTGTTTCATTCATTGCCTGCTGTTTCTCAGCTGCATGTGGCACCTCGTCACTAATCACCATGGCGATACGGAGAGAAAAGGAACAAAAACATCTGAATATTCAAGTGATCGTTGCCAAGCCACAAAAGGCTTCCATCTGATTGGTGGAGCTCAGCGTTCTTACTATGGAGCTTTCACTTTAATGATGTAAAGGCGTTCATTTCACCTGTATGAAAATGACTCAGTACAGCTCTGAGGTGTTGGGGGATTGGAATAAATTTTCATTGTGTTATTCTGTGTGTTGCAGAAATACAGGCAGTGCATGGCAGGGCTTCTCGCCCCGCCGTACGGAGTGATGGACAGTGGGGCTACAAATGATAGTGAGTATCATACGCAAACATACACATTCACACAAGGCATCAATGATGATTTCTCAGCAATCTTTCTGTTTTATGCAGGAATGCCGGACAAAGAGAATCTCAACAGCGACCCTCTCAATTTTATGTCAAAAAACCTGAATAAGGTAGGATTGTTCTATCAGTTATAGTTACATGTTCTCATTCATCACCTTTACATTTTAATGGGTTATATAGAATCAGTTTTGCTTTTATTTTATTTTTTATTTGTCTGTTAAAATGAATATTCACATTCGCTGGTAGTGTTTTGCCTGTGTCTATGTTGATTACTAAGGGATCTTTTCAAAAATAAAAAATATACAGACTTTCTCTTGTGCACAAGAAACTTTTCACATGAGCGTGGATTTTTTTTATGTGCTCATGCATTTTATATACATTTCCAGTTTATGTATACTGTCTATAATATATTTCCTTTGTGCATCACTGTTACTATGAAAACGAGAAAAAAAGAGCAAGGAAGCGCATGAATTAATAAAGATTAATAAATAATTTGGCTTTCATTAGGGTGGTATAATGCTAATATACAGCTTTATGTTCACTTTAACGAATCCACTGTGACGGCCGAGATACTGCACCCTGAAATGGGCTGATGATGCAATACAGCTGTGTGCATTGTCCTATTTGCCAAATTCAAGGGTCCCTAAAAAAGACTGATAACAAAAAACTCAAAATTTGGCTGTGGTTAGGGCAGTACATCATATTTCAAGGCCTTATGTCCACTTCAACAAATTTAACTGATGAAACTGTGGTATGAAATGGGCTAATGGCACAATAGGTGGCTCGGTGTTCATTGTCATATGCTAAGTTTAATGGTTCATAAAAAAACATTGGTAGGCAGTATATTTATATTGTCCCAAATTGAAATTGAATGGCCAATTAAAAAACTATTGGTACAGTAAAATGTACTAAAATTTCATATTTCACAAGATGAAACACCCTTTATTAAACTGTCAGATTTAAAGGTGCCGTCAAACTTTTTTTTTTACAAGATGTAATATAAGTCTAAGGTGTCCCCTGAATGTGTCTGTGAAGTTTCAGCTCAAAATACCCCATACATTTTTTTAAATAAATTTTTTTAACTGCCTATTTTGGGGCATCATTAACTATGCACCGATTCAGGGGCTGCTGGCCCTTTAAATCTCATGCTCCCTGCCCCCTGAGCTCTCGACTCTATAATACAGTGCATTTACAAAGTTCACACAGCTAATATAACCCTCAAATGGATCTTTACAAGCTGTTCGTCATGCATGCTGCATGCATGCTTCGGGTCATGTGAGTATAGTATTAATTTGGATGTTTATATTTGATTCCTTACCAGTTTGATAGTACTCCGTGGCTAAAGCTAACATTACACACTGTTGGAGAGATTTATAAAGAATGAAGTTGTGTTTATGAATTACACAGACTGCAAGTGTTTAAAAATGAAAATAGCGACGTCTCTTGTCTCCGTGAATACAGTAAGAAACGATAGTAACTTTAACCAACACTAGCCTACATTAGCAACATGCTAACGAAACATTTAGAAAGACAATTTACAAATATCACTAAAAATATCATGATATCATGGATCATGTCAGTTATTATTGCTCCATCTGCTATTTTTCGCTATTGTTATTGCTTGCTTACCTAGTCTGATGATTCAGCCGTGCTGATCCAGACGTTACTGGCTGCCCTTGTCTAATGCCTTTCATAATGTTGGGAACATGGGCTGGCATATGTAAATATTGGGGGCGTACACCCCGACTGTTACATAACAGTCGGTGTTATGTTGAGATTCGCCTGTTCCTCGGAGGTCTTTTAAACAAATGAGATTTATTTAAGAAGGAGGAAACAATGGAGTTTGAAACTCAGTGTATGTCTTTTCCATGTACTGAACACTTGTTATTCAACTATGCCAAGATAAATTCAATTTTTTATTCTAGGGCACCTTTAAGGCATCCTTACAGGTGGCAGAGAAATGCTTATTTTCTTTGTTCAATTCTAACAGTGCTTATAAAGGGGAGGCTTGAGCTTAAAAAATGACAAATAAGTAACTGGATTCAACCTTGTACTAGACAAACTGCTCTAATGAAATTTGAGTACTTTTTATCAGCCCAACGCACACATCCTTGCTCCATCAGCCCATTTCACACCACGCCGTGGTTTCACAGCCGCCACAGAGGAGGCATTAAAGCGAACATAAGGCCATGATGTTAGAGGTATACTGAACCCTTGAACATGGTTTTATGGACCCTCACTGGACCCACCATCAGCCCATTTCACAGTGAGGTTTCTCGGCTGTCACAGAGGATTTGTTAAAGTGGACATAAAGCCGTGATATTAGAGATTCCTGCCCTAACGAAAGCCAAAGTTTGAGCAAACAGATCTTTATTAAAGGTTTATTTCACCCAAGAATTCTGTCATTAATTACTCACCCTCATGCCATTCCAAACCCGTAAAACTTTCACTTCATTCGAACGCAAATGAAGATCTTTTTGATGAAATCTGAGAGCTTTCTGTCCCTCCATAGACAGCCTAGGCAATTGAAATTTTGATGCTTCAAAAAGTTTATAAAAAGTTCATTTAATTTAGGCTTTTACTCACATAAAAACATTGATCAGCGAACATAAACAAAAGCTCAACCGAACCTGAATGATGTGGGAGAACAAACCTCTTGCGGAAGCTCAAACGTGCTGCGTAATACGAGAATGAACCTCAGTGGTTCTCGCGTGTGTCAAGCAAACATGCTTGAGCTTCTGTTTACCATGACTGATGTGTGAGTTAATGAATAAAAGCTTTTTTAATTCAATCTGTTCATCATTTAAAGTGATCATGTCTCTTCAGAAAATTTGGACTAAACCAATTCATATGAATTAGTTTTACAATCTGTTTATAAACTTTTTAAAGCATCAAAAATTTTAATTGCATAGCTGTCTATGGAGGAACAGAAAGCTCTCAGATTTCATCAAAAAGATCTTCATTTGCGTTCCGAACATGAACAGTCTTACAGGTTTAGAACGACATGAATTGATGACATAATTTTAATTTTTGGGTGAATTAACCCTTTAATTCATGCGTATCTATACTCTAGTTTTCTTCATGGTAAAATGGCAGTGACGCACAAAGGAAACAGGTTATAGTATACATAAAGTAGAAATTTTAATGTGTGAGCACTGAGCACACAAAAAACTCCTGTGTGTATGTGAAAAGTTTCTCTTGCACAAGTTATAGTTACTTAGGAGTACGCAAAATGTTTCTATATATTTTTTATTTTTGCAAAAGTCCCTTCAGGGGCTCCGTAGATGACTGCCCCTGTACTTTGGACAATAAAAATTAAATTTAAGATTTAAAAAAATAAATTTTTAAATTATCTGTTTTCCAAGAGTGACCAAAGAACAGTTTTGATGATTAATTTGGCAGTAATTCCTAGTTCCATCCACATAACTCAAGACCGTCGTCACCTCAATTTTATGTTTATTTTGTATAATTAATTGAATTTAAAATCTTTTGAAAAAGATCTTTTGTCATCTACACTTGCAAATTGAGTGCAGGCAATTGAATCTCAATGAATAGACCCTTTTACTGTTTGTACACAATGATGACGTAGCAACGTATGCGCGCGCATTTTGGCAACGGAAGTGGTGAACCTATGGGGAACAACACCACTTCCGTTGCCAGAACTTCTAACAGTGTTAGCAACTCCGAAAGTGATATATATATCTACTGCTTCACGAGCGGATTAAGCAACACAGACAGATAAAGTTATTTTAAAAAGCTGACTTTATCAAATGGTATCCGGCTATCAGATCCGTGTAGTCGAGTGGATAGAAGATGTTAGCAGATGGCCAAATACAGTGGCCAGATATATATACATAAACCAGGGCTCTCAAGTTTTAAAGACCGGCAAGAATGACAAATATCCAACAACATGACATGATTTTTAAAGTGACCAATAACATCGACGATGTAATACACTATAATTTATTTAGTGCTAATAAAATTATTAAGCCTATTTGGAGAGAGAGATGTTAAATGTGACAAAATGTCAGTCATCGTGTGATAACGAAAATATAACTAGGTCTAGACTACTGAGCAGGTGTTTTCAGTGAACAGGCTGTAAAACTGTTGACAAACTAAGTTCAGACACTTATGAAAAACTGATGCTGATTATCTAGGAAACATTCTCTAACAGCAGTCAAGTTGTCGTTGTTTGTGTCAAACAAGCTGTGAATTTGTTGTAACATTAAAATAGGAGATCATGACTTATTCTGTGCTCAAAGTGATGCTCAGAGCTCCAGTATTTTCCTCTGTGGGTGAACGAGGATGATGGTGAACAATTCCAGGATATGCTTTTTTTTCATTTGTTGTTGCGTTAAATCTTACCCAGATACAATAGTGCTATTTTCTGATTGGCTACTGTGTAACCTCTTTCTTTTTTTGATTGGCTGATAAGTGGCAGGCTACTCCAGGGGAGATGCGCTTGATTCCTGCCCGGCGCAGCGGCATATTAAATATATCAAAAATAGTTTTTCTGCGTGAGAAATACAATGTGTGGCGGGAGTGCGTGACAAAAGACCGAAATGAATGACTGTCATGCTCAACATGCTTACACTTGAGAGCCCTGAAAAACTTTCAGAGTTGTTAACACGTTAAAACCAATAGGCAACAACACCACTTCCGTTGCCAAAATGCGCGCGCAACTATTTGATCACGTGAGCTGTAAAAGGGTCTTGTGCTGTAGTTGGAAAATAGGCTGTGCTGAGTGATTTCTGTGCCTCACTCTCAACTTCCTCTCTCTCTCTGTTCCGAATTTTGCTTCAGGTCCCATCAGAAAAGATTTTGAGGGCAGAAAAAGTCTTACGTAATGCTATTCTGGCCAGAGCTCCCCACATGATCAGAGACAGAAAATATCATCTGAAAACCTACAGGTGTGTGTGTGTATTGACATATGTTATATGGCACATCATATGTAATATTTATTCATCTATACCATAGTACATATCTGTGTTCAGCGTGACCTGTATGTGTGTTTGCAGGCAGTGTTGTGTCGGCACGGAGCTGGTCGACTGGCTGCTTCAGCAGAGCTCGTGTGTTCACAGTAGAGCTCACGCTGTGGGAATGTGGCAGGTTTTCCTGGAGGAAGGGGTCCTGAATCACGGTACACAACAAACACATACTCCTGTACCATTTGCTGTTGTGACAGCCAGGTTAAAGGTAGTGTAGGCAATTTCAGAGAAGCTAGTTCTGAATGCATAAGTATCCACCCTCCCTTCTGAGTGTCTCCAAAACAACACCTCCTTCAAAAATCATGAACACACACAGCCAGAGCAGAGTCTGCAATGCGTCACGAGAGATGCCGTAAAATCATGTCTCAAAGTATTTAACATAACATTACAATAATAATGAATGTAAACAACTTAAAGAGCTCTGACTTGTACCACCTGACTGCTGCAGATTCAGGATATTGTTTCCATAACACATAATTCAGTCTGTGAACATGAACAGCTCTGAGTAGAACATCACGGGTTGCCATCTCTTAGTTACGGTAGTTATGGCGTGAACGCAGCATAATCTCATTGTTTTGGTTTTCCGGCCTCTTATTGCTACCGGTCCCAACTTTTTTGGAATGTGTAGCTCTCATGAAATCCAAAATGAGCCAATATTTGGCATGACATTTCAAAATGTCTCACTTTCAACATGATATGTTATCTATATTTTATTGTGAATAAAATATAAGTTTATGAGGTTTGTAAATTATTGCATTCCTTTTTTATTCACAATTTGTACAGTGTCCCAACTTTTTTTGGAATCGGGTTTGTAGTTTTAAGTTGCGTCCCAAATGACGCACTATACACTATGCACTTATGCACTATGTACTCATCCATGTAGTGCTTGAATTGTATAAGGTTATTTTGTCATTTAACATTGGAGTCTGACAGCCCCTCCCCCTCCACTACATAATTAAAGCTGTGACAATTGAGTGCATGAAGTGTCCAACATTCCACAATTCGTTTTTTCCATCAATTTAGTGCATCATCCGGGTATTTAAAGTGTACTTTTTCTTTTTGGGATTTTCTGAACGCACTACTCGCACTATTTATACTTAAAAACGTCATAGAATAGTGCATAAGTATGCGAATTGGGATGCACCTTTTGTTTTTTAATATTTTTATTTAGCTTTATTTTTATTTCAGTTTTAGTAATTTTAGTACTTTCAACTTCAACTTATTTCAGATAGTTGCCATTTATTTTTTTCATGTAACCAATAACCAAACACCAAACACACTTAATAGTTTTAGTTAACAATAACAACACTGCTTTTATGAAGAAATCAATTAGGTTTTTTAATTGACTTCAAAATCACTTTACATTTTGTTTTTGCATTGAGGTCTTTAAAAACTGAAGAAAGATGTTAGTGTAACCCCTCACCCAGGTCCTACTTGCCCCACTCTGCGCAGACCTCGAACCTGGGTCTCCAGCGTGGGAGTCGGACGCTCTAACGTGGAGGCTAAAGACCGCAGTTTCTAGCATCAGTCGCTAGAGCACCTCTTGAGTTCAGGGGAGTGAGGTTTACACACACAGCGACTACTAGCTGGCCTCTGTTACACTCACCTCCCTAAACCTCACTCCCATCGGGGTCACGGCACCAACGTAGCCCTTCCATTTCGCACCTGCCCGCTCCACGCAGAGCGCGAACCCGGGGCCAACCACTTGGGAGTCGGATGCTCTAACAAGGAGGCTAAAGGCTACAACCCCTAGCGTCAGTCACTAGAGCATCTCTTGAGATCAGGGGAATGAGGTTTAAATGCACAGCTTCTACTAGCCTACATCTGTTACACTCACCTCCCCTAAACGTCAATCCCATCCGGGTCATGGCACCAATGTAACCCCTCCTGTTCGAACCACCCGCTCTAATCAGGACTCGAACCCCAGTCCGGCAGCATGGGAGTCGGGCACTCTAACAAGGAGGCTAAAGACCGCAGTCTCTAGAATGCCTCTTGAGATCAGAGGAGTGAGGTTTACTTGCACAGCGGCTACTAGCTGGCCTCCGCTACACTCACCCCCCTAAACCTCACTCCCATCCGGGTCATGGCACCAATGTAGACCCTCCAGTTCACACCTGCCCGCTCCAAGCGGGATGCGAACCCGGGCCTGTCCGCATGGGAGGTGGGTTCTCTAACAAGGAGGCTAAAGGCCGCAGTCTCTAGCATCAGTTGCTAGAGCACCTCTTGAGTTCAGGGGAGTGAGGTTTACATGCACAGCTCTTACTAGCCTACGTCTGTTATATTTACACTCCCATTCATTTCTAGGGCACTTGCTTAGCTGTCGCAGCTGAACATTGAGTTCTGTACTGCATAACAGGAATTACCCAGTTTGTCAAACCAAGTAATAGCTTGATAAAATAAAAATAATCCCCCATGAACTTCTTAAAATGACACCAATAAGAGCTTCTGAATAGCTTCATGCACCAGATCACATGCTGTATTTCATCTCTCTTATTTTTTATGTCGATAGTTGACCATGAGCTCAGCTTTCAAGATAAGTACCTTTTTTATCGTTTCCTTGATGACGAGGAAGAGGATGCGGTGTTGCCTAGCGACGATGAGAAACGTGAAGCTGAGGAAGAGCTGCAGGAGACCCTCCTCTTCCTCTCTCAGATCGGCCCTGACGCACACATGCGAATGATCCTCAGGAAACCGTGAGTGACCAACAGCGCCCCCTGCAGTACTTATTCATTTGAAATTTGCATTTTGGTCCCATTAGGACAGGAGTGCTTGATACTGCATGTTACTATTTCACTCTTCTTGAACTCCTCCCTTCTATCTATGTGACATGCTCCCTTTACAGGCCAGGTCAAAGAACAGCTGAAGACCTAGAGATAATTTATGATGAGCTGCTGCATATCAAAGCTCTCTCTCATCTATCTAACACTGTAAGACCTCCATACAACCTCTGTGCCTCATTTACACAATAATGCCTGGTATGAACATACTAACATGAGCTGTGATCGTGCTGCCCCCTGCAGGTGAAGAGAGAGCTCGCTGGTGTCCTCATCTTTGAGTCACATGCCAAAGCAGGCACTGTCTGTGAGTTTCAATGCCTCTTTACTGCTTTTTAGATTCTGATTATTAACTAATACAAATTTTGAAAGAGATAGGTTCACAACCATTTAAAAGTTTGGGGTTTCTAATATTTTTTTAAGACGTGCCTTATGCTCACCAAGGCTGCATTTATTGGATCATAAATACAGTTTATAGTTAAAGTTTTCGGTCCCACTTTATATTAAGTGTCCTTAACTATTATGTACTTACATTTAAATTAATCATTTGATACCATGCACTTATTGTGTACACACATGTTTTTACATTGCACTTATATTTTTAAAACATCTGCATGTAATTACATCTGTAATTATTTTCTGTAATTACATTTATAATTACACTGTTGACCCATCCCTTACACCTTACCCCTACCCTTAAACCTACCCATATACCACCAAAGCTTACCCGTATCCCACCTCAATAGCAGCAAAAGTGTTTTGCAATTCAATATGAGCCCAATAAGTACATTGCACTTATTTTTT